>NC_088632.1:605222-622722 GCF_036013475.1 Columba livia | reverse complement strand
ACTGGGTTATACTGGGTTATACTGGGAGGGACTGGGTTATACTGGGTTATACTGGGAGGGACTGGGTTATACTGGGTTATACTGGGACGGACTGGGTTATACTGGGACAGACTGGGTTATACTGGGAGGGACTGGGTTATACTGGGAGGGACTGGGTTATACTGGGTTATACTGGGATGGACTGGGTTATACTGGGTTATACTGGGTTATACTGGGACGGACTGGGTTAGACTGGGTTATACTGGGATGGACTGGGTTATACTGGGACGGACTGGGTTATACTGGGAGGGACTGGGTTATACTGGGTTATACTGGGAGGGACTGGGTTATACTGGGTTATACTGGGATGGACTGGGTTATACTGGGATGGACTGGGTTATACTGGGTTATACTGGGAGGGACTGGGTTATACTGGGTTATACTGGGTTATACTGGGAGGGACTGGGTTATACTGGGTTATACTGGGTTATACTGGGACGGACTGGGTTATACTGGGTTATACTGGGAGGGACTGGGATGGACTGGGTTATACTGGGTTATACTGGGACAGACTGGGTTATACTGGGTTATACTGGGTTATACTGGGACAGACTGGGTTATACTGGGTTATACTGGGACGGACTGGGTTAGACTGGGTTATACTGGGAGGGACTGGGTTATACTGGGTTATACTGGGATGGACTGGGTTATACTGGGTTATACTGGGAGGGACTGGGTTATACTGGGTTATACTGGGATGGACTGGGTTATACTGGGTTATACTGGGAGGGACTGGGTTATACTGGGTTATACTGGGATGGACTGGGTTATACTGGGATGGACTGGGTTATACTGGGTTATACTGGGTTATACTGGGTTAGACTGGGTTATACTGGGTTATACTGGGATGGACTGGGACAGCCCCCACCAAACCAGTGTGTTACACTGTTATCACTGGTGATACTGGTGTGTTACACTGGTATATACTGGTATCTACTGGTATCTACTGGTATCTACTGGTATATACGGGTACATACCCTGGAAGAGCAGGTGTCACAGGTTATACTGGTATATACTGGTATATACTGGTATATAGTGGTATAAAGTGGTATAAAGTGGTATATAGTGGTATATACAGTGGTATATAGGGGTATATAGGGGTATATAGGGGTATACAGTGGTATACAGTGGTATATAGGGGTATATAGGGGTATACACTGGTATACAGTGGTATATAGGGGTATATATGGGTATATAGGGGTATATAGGGGTATATAGTGGTATATAGGGGTATACAGGGGTATATAGGTGTATATAGTGGTATATAGGGGTATACAGGGGTATATAGGGGTATACAGTGGTATATAGGGGTATATAGTGGTATATAGGGGTATACAGGGGTATATAGGGGTATATAGTGGTATATACAGTGGTATATACAGTGGTATATAGGGGTATATAGGGGTATATAGTGGTATATAGGGGTATACAGTGGTATATAGGGGTAAACAGGGGTATATAGGTGTATATAGGGGTATATAGGGGTATATACAGTGGTATATACAGTGGTATATAGGGGTATATAGGGGTATACAGGGGTATATAGGTGTATATAGTGGTATATAGGGGTATACAGGGGTATATAGGGGTATACAGTGGTATATAGGGGTATATAGTGGTATATAGGGGTATACAGGGGTATATAGGGGTATATAGTGGTATATACAGTGGTATATACAGTGGTATATAGGGGTATATAGGGGTATATAGTGGTATATAGGGGTATACAGTGGTATATAGGGGTAAACAGGGGTATATAGGTGTATATAGGGGTATATAGGGGTATATACAGTGGTATATACAGTGGTATATAGGGGTATATAGGGGTATATAGTGGTATATAGGGGTATACAGTGGTATATAGGGGTATACAGGGGTATATAGGTATATATAGCGGTATATAGGGGTATATAGGTGTATATAGGGGTATATACGTACCCCTGAAGAGCAGGTGTCACTGTTGTGTTACACTGATATATAGGGGTATATAGGGGTATATAGTGGTATACAGTGGTATATACAGGGGTATATAGTGGTATATAGGGGTATACAGGGGTATATAGGGGTATATAGGGGTGTATAGGGGTATACAGTGGTATATACAGGGGTATATAGTGGTATATAGGGGTATATAGGGGTATATAGGGGTATATAGGGGTATACAGTGGTATATAGGGGTGTATAGGGGTATATAGTGGTATATAGGGGTATATAGTGGTATATAGTGGTATGCAGGGGTATATAGGGGTATATAGTGGTATACAGGGGTATATAGGGGTATATAGGGGTATACAGTGGTATATAGGGGTATATAGGGGTATATAGTGGTATATACAGTGGTATATACAGTGGTATATAGGGGTATATAGTGGTATACAGTGGTATACAGGGGTATACAGTGGTATATAGGGGTATATAGGGGTATATAGGGGTATATAGGGGTATATACGTACCCCTGAAGAGCAGGTGTCACTGGTGTGTTACACTGGTATATAGGGGTATATAGGGGTATACAGTGGTATATAGGGGTATACAGGGGTATATAGTGGTATACAGGGGTATACAGTGGTATACAGTGGTATATAGGGGTATACAGTGGTATATACAGGGGTATATAGTGGTATATAGGGGTATACAGGGGTATATAGGTGTATATAGTGGTATATAGGGGTATACAGGGGTATATAGTGGTATATAGGGGTATATAGGGGTATACAGGGGTATATAGTGGTATATCGTGGTATACAGTGGTATATAGGGGTATATAGGGGTATATAGTGGTATATAGGGGTATATAGGGGTATATAGTGGTATATAGGGGTATATACAGTGGTATATAGTGGTATATAGTGGTATATAGGGGTATATAAGGGTATATAGGGGTATATAGGTGTATATAGGGGTATATAGGGGTGTGTACGTACCCCTGAAGAGCAGGTGTCACTGGTGTGTTACACTGGTATACAGTGGTATATCGTGGTATACAGTGGTATATAGGGGTGTATACAGTGGTATATAGGGGTATATAGGGGTATATAGTGGTATACAGTGGTATATAGGGGTATATAGGGGTATATAGGGGTATATAGGGGTATACAGGGGTATATAGGGGTATACAGTGGTATATAGGGGTGTATAGGGGTATATAGTGGTATATAAGGGTATATAGTGGTATATAGTGGTATACAGGGGTATATAGGGGTATATAGTGGTATACAGGGGTATATAGGGGTATATAGGGGTATACAGTGGTATATAGGGGTATATAGGGGTATATAGGGGTATATACAGTGGTATATACAGTGGTATATAGGGGTATATAGGGGTATACAGTGGTATATAGTGGTATATAGGGGTATATAGTGGTATACAGTGGTATATAGGGGTATATAGGGGTATACAGTGGTATACAGTGGTATATACAGGGGTATATAGGGGTATATATGGGTATATACGTACCCCTGAAGAGCAGGTGTCACTGGTGTGTTACACCGGTATATACTGATATACAGTGGTATATAGGGGTATATAGTGGTATATAGTGGTACATACAGTGGTATACAGTGGTATATCGTGGTATACAGTGGTATATAGGGGTATACAGTGGTATATAGGGGTATATAGGGGTATACAGTGGTATACAGTGGTATATAGGGGTATACAGTGGTATATATAGGGGTATATAGGTGTATATAGGGGTATATACGTACCCCTGAAGAGCAGGTGTCCCCGTGGCAGCTCCAGCTGGTACCCGAAGGTGACGCTGCTGTCCCTGAGCCGGGCGCTGGCCTCCAGCTCCACCCCCACCTGCAGCTGCACACACACGGACAGACACACGGACACACCGACACGGGACACACGGACACGGGACACACGGACACACGGACACACCGACACACCGACACACGGACACACGGACACATGGACATGGGACACACAGACACACAGACATGGGACACATGGACATGGGGGCACACGGACACACGGACACATGGACACATGGACACACGGACACACCGACACACGGACACACGGACACATGGACACACGGACATGGGACACACGGACATGGGACACATGGACACATGGACACATGGACACACGGACATGGGACACACGGACATGGGACACATGGACACATGGACACATGGACACATGGACACACGGACACATGGACACATGGACACATGGGCACACCGACACACGGACACGGGACACACGGACACACGGACACGGGACACACGGACACACCGACACGGGACACACGGACACACGGACACACCGACACGGGACACACGGACACACGGACACACCGACACACGGACACGGGACACACGGACACACAGACACGGGACACACGGACACACCGACACGGGACACACGGACACACCGACACACCGACACGGGACACACGGACACACGGACACACCGACACACGGACACGGGACACACGGACACACGGACACGGGACACACGGACACGGGACACACGGACACATGGGCACGGGACACACGGACACGGGACACACGGACACATGGACACACCAACAGACGGACATGGGACACATGGACACATGGACAGATGGACATGGGGGCACATGGACACACAGACACATGGACACATGGACACACGGACATGGGGGACACATGGACATGGGACACATGGACACAGGGACAGATAGACACGGGACACACGGACACATGGGCACATGGACACACCGACACACGGACACACGGACACATGGACACATGGACACACGGACACATGGACACATGGACATGGGACACACGGACAGATGGACATGGGGGACATGGACAGGGGGACACACGGACACATGGACATGGGACACAGGGACACACGGACACATGGACACATGGACATGGGACACAGGGACACACGGACACATGGACATGGGACATGGGGGACAGATGGACACATGGACAAATGGACACATGGACACATGGACACACGGACATGGGACACACAGACATGGGGACACACGGACACGGGGACACGGGGGACACATGGACATGGGACATGGGACACACGGACACACGGACAGAGAGACACGGGGACACAAGGACATGGGACACATGGACACACGGACACATGGACACATGGACACACGGACACATGGACAGATGGACACATGGACACACGGACACATGGACACATGGGCACATGGACACACGGACACATGGACACATGGACATGGGACACATGGACACACGGACACATGGACACATGGACATGGGACACATGGACACATGGACACACGGACACATGGACACACGGACATGGGACACATGGACACATGGACACATGGACACATGGACATGGGACACATGGACACACGGACACACGGACACATGGACAGATGGACACATGGACACACGGACACATGGACACATGGGCACATGGACACACGGACACATGGACACATGGACATGGGACACATGGACACATGGACACATGGACACATGGACATGGGACACATGGACACATGGACACACGGACACATGGACATGGGGACACATGGACACACGGACACATGGACACATGGACACATGGACACATGGACACATGGACATGGGGACACATGGACACACGGACACATGGACACACGGACACACGGACACACGGACACACCGACACACGGACACACGGACACACGGACACACGGACACACGGACACACCGACACGGGACACACGGACACACGGACACACCGACACACGGACACAGGGACACAGGGACACACGGACACACGGACACGGGACACACGGACACGGGACACACGGACACGGGGACACACGGACACGGGACACACGGACACGGGACACACGGACACGGGGACAGACGGACACGGGGACAGACGGACACGGGACACACGGACACGGGGACAGACGGACACACCGACACATGGACACACGGACACATGGACATGGGGGACATGGACACGGGACACACGGACACATGGACACATGGACACATGGACATGGGGGACATGGACATGGGACACATGGACATGGGACACATGGACACATGGACACGGGACACACGGACACATGGACAGATAGACACGGGACACACCGACACGGGGGACACATGGACATGGGACACATGGACACACGGACATGGGACACATGGACACATGGACATGGGACACATGGACACATGGACACATGGACACATGGACACATGGACACACGGACACATGGACACATGGACACATGGACACATGGACATGGGACACATGGACACACGGACACACGGACACATGGACACATGGACACATGGACACATGGACATGGGACACATGGACACACGGACACATGGACACACGGACAGATGGACATGGGGGACATGGACACATGGACACATGGACACACGGACACATGGACACATGGACACATGGACACATGGACATGGGACACATGGACACATGGACACATGGACAGATGGACACACGGACACATGGACACATGGACATGGGACACATGGACACATGGACACATGGACACATGGACACATGGACATGGGACACATGGACACATGGACACATGGACATGGGACACACGGACACAGGGACACATGGACACATGAACACATGGCCCCTTGTCCTGTGTCCATATGTCCCCCTGTCCCCATGTCCCCATGTCCCCATGTCCCCCTGTCCCCCCGTCCCCATATGCCTATATCCCTCCATGTCCCCCCAACTAATTAAGCCCCAATGAACGCTGTTAATTACCTGCTCGTTAGCGCGATGGTAATAGGTGGCGTGAGCTCCCGCCTGGCCCAGCGTCAGGGTCCCGATCCAGTTGGGTGCTGGGGGGGATATGGGAGAATTGTCACCGTGTCACCTCCCCTCCCATGTCCCCAGTGTCCCTGTGTCACCGCCATAGCGTCCCCAGCCAGGTACTGCAGGTAGACCAACCCTCCCCTTGCCCAGGTACTGCAGGTAGACAAACCCTCCCCGTTTGGGCACTGCAGGTAGACCATCCCTCCCCTTACCTATGTAATGCGGGTACACCAACCCTCCCCCTGCTTGGGGGTACTGCAGGTAGACGAACCCTCCCCTTACCTATGTAATGCAGGTACACCAACCCTCCACCTGCTTGGGGGCACTGCAGGTAGACGACCATCCCATTAAATATGTAATGTGGGTAGAGCACCACCCCCCCACCCCCGCTTGGGGGCACTGCAGATAGACGAACCCTCCCCTTACCTATGTAATGCGGGTAGACCAACCCTCCCCTTACCTATGTAATGCGGGTACACCAACCCTCCCCCTGCTTGGGGGCACTGCAGGTAGATGACCATCCCATTAAATATGTAATGTGGGTAGAGCACCACCCCCCCACCCCCGCTTGGGGGCACTGCAGATAGACGAACCCTCCCCTTACCTATGTAATGTGGGTAGACCTACCCTCCCCTTACCTATGTAATGCAGGTACACCAAGCCTCCCCTTACCTATGTAATGCGGGTAGACGAACGCTCCCCCTGCTTGGGGGCACTGCAGGTAGACAAACCCTCCCCTTACCTATGCAATGTGGGTACACCAACCCTCCCTCTGCTTGGGGGTACTGCAGGTAGACCAACCCTCCTGTTACCTATGTAATGCAGGTACACCAACCCTCCCCCTGCTTGGGGGCACTGCAGGTAGACGAACCCTCCCCTTACCTATGTAATGTGGGTAGTGCTTGGGGGCACTGGAGGTAGACGAACCCTCCCTTTACAGATGGAATGCAGGTAGACCAAGCCTCCCCCTGCTCGGCCACAGCAGGTAGACCAACCCTCCCCAGTCTCCCCAGTGTCCCCAGGGTCACCAATGTGTCCCCATGTCACCTGTGTATCGCGCCGCCAGCGACAGGACCGTCCCCTCCTCCCCGGGGCGCCGGTGATAAACCAGCTCCCCCCCCAGCGCCAAACTGGGGGTGACGCTCTGCAGATAATGGGCCACCAGGATCCCTACAAACACGGGGGGGGGGGGGGGTGTGCCCAATTTTGGGGGTGCCCTTGTGCCCCCCCCTTAAAATAATGGACCCCCCCATATAAAATTCAGGGGCCCCCCCTCTCTTTGGGACCCCCCCCCAATTTCTTGGAGTCCCCCCATTCCCTACCCCCCCCCCTTTTGGGGTCCCCCCCCATTTCTTGGGGTCCCCCCCCATTCCCTACCTCCCCCTTTGGAGTCCCCCCCACATTTTTTGGGGTCCCCCCCAACATTGGGGTCCCCCCCCATTCCCTCCCCCCCCACATTGGGGTCCCCTCACTTTATGGGGTCCCCCCCATTCCCTTCCCCCCCCTCTTTACGGGTCCCCCCATTCCCTCCCCCCCCACATTGGGGTCCCCCCATTTTATGGGTCCCCCCCCCATTGGGCTCCCCCCCATTCCCCCCCCCATTGGGTGCCCCCACTTTTGGGGTCCCCCCCATTCCCTCCCCCCCCTCCCCATTGGGGTCCCCCCATTCCCTCCCCCCCCACATTGGGGTCCCCCCCCTATTGGGCTCCCCCCCATTCCCCCCCCCCATTGGGCTCCCCCCATTCCCTCCACCCCCCACATTGGGGTCCCCCCACATTGGGGTCCCCCCCCAGTCCCCCCCCCCCCACATTGGGGTCCCCCCATTTTCTGGGTCCCCCCCCATTGGGGTCCCCCCATTCCCTCCCCCCCCATTGGGTTCCCCCTATTTCCCACCCCCCCCACATTGGGGTCCCCCCATTTTATGGGTCCCCCCCACTTTTGGGGTCCCCTCCATTGGGCTCCCCCCCATTCCCGTCCCCATTGGGATCCCCCCATTTCCTCCCCCCCCCACATTGGGGTCCCCCCCCCATTGGGCTCCCCCCCATTTCCCCCCCCCACTGGGTGCCCCCACTTTTGGGCTCCCCCCCATTCCCTCCCCCCCCACATTGGGGTCCCCCCCCCATTGGGTGCCCCCACTTTTGGGGTGCCCCCAATTCCCCCCCCCCATTGGGGTCCCCCCATTCCCTCCCCCCCCACATTGGGGTCCCCCCATTCCCCCCCCCATTGGGCTCCCCCCATTCCCTCCCCACATTGGGGTCCCCCCATTTTCCGTGTCCCCCCCCCCCATTGGGTGCCCCCACTTTTGGGGTCCCCCACATTACCCCCCCCCCATTGGGGTCCCCCCATTCCTCCCCCCATTGGGGTCCCCCCATTCCCCCCCCACATTGGGGTCCCCCCATTCCCTCCCCCCCCCATTAGGGTCCCCCCATTCCCTTCCCCCCATTGGGGTCCCCCCATTCCCTCCCCCCCATTGGGGTCCCCCCATTCCCTCCCCCCATTCCCCCCCCACATTAGGGTCCCCCCATTCCCTCCCCCCCCCCATTAGGGTCCCCCCATTCCCTCCCCCCCCCCCCATTGGGGTCCCCCATTCCCTACCCCCCCCCATTGGGTTCCCCCCATTCCCCCCCCCATTGGGGTCCCCCCATTCCCTCCCCCCCCCCATTAGGGTCCCCCCATTCCCTTCCCCCCCCCATTGGGGTCCCCCCATTCCCTCCCCCCATTCCCCCCCCACATTGGGGTCCCCCCATTCCCTCCCCCCCCCATTAGGGTCCCCGCATTCCCTTCCCCCCCCCCCATTGGGCTCCCCCCATTCCCCCCCCACATTGGGCTCCCCCCATTCCCATCCCCATTGGGGTCCCCCCATTCCCTCCCCCCCCCATTGGGTTCCCCCCATTTTCCGGGTCCCCCCCCCATTTGGGTTCCCCCCATTTTCCGGGTCCCCCCCCCGCATAGGGTGCCCCCACTTTTGGGGTCCCCTCACCGGAGCCCAGCAGGATGTCGGGGTTCCCCAAGGTCACGGCCGCCGTGAAGTCCCCCCCCCGGTACTCCCCGTCCAGCTGCCAGTTGATGAACTTGGAGCCCTGGGTCTGGGGGGGGAGGGGACACGAGGATGGGGACCCAGGCGTCCGGGAGGGACCCAGGCGTCCGGGGAGACCCAAACCGGGGACCCAGGTGTCTGGGGAGACCCAAACCGGGGACCCAGGTGTCCGGGAGGGGACCCAGGCGTCCGGGAGGGACACAAATAGGGGACCCAGGCGTCCGGGAGGGACTCAAATAGGGGACCCAGGCGTCCGGGAGGGACTCAAATAGGGGACCCAGGCATCCGGGAGGGACTCAAACAGGGGACCCAGGCATCCGGGAGGGGACCCAGGAGTTCGGGAGGGACTCAAACTGGGGACCCAGGTGTCTGGGAGGGGACCCAGGCGTCCGGGAGGGACTCGAATAGGGGACCCAGGTGTCTGGGAGGGGACCCAGGAGTTCGGGAGGGACTCAAATAGGGGACCCAGGCGTCCGGGAGGGACTCAAATAGGGGACCCAGGTGGCCGGGAGGGACACAAATAGGGGACCCAGGTGTCCGGGAGGGGACCCAGGCGTCCGGGAGGGACACGAATAGGGGACCCAGGCGTCCGGGAGGGGACCCAGGCGTCCGGGAGGGACTCAAATAGGGGACCCAGGCGTTCGGGAGGGACACAAATAGGGGACCCAGGCGTCCGGGAGGGGACCCAGGCGTCCAGGGATACCCAGGTAGGGGACCCAGGCGTCCGGGAGGGACACAGATAGGGGACCCAGGCGTCCGGGAGGGGACCCAGGCGTCCGGGAGGGACTCAAATAGGGGACCCAGGCGTCCGGGAAGGGACCCAGGCGTTCGGGAGGGACTCAAATAGGGGACCCAGGTGTCCGGGAGGGGACCCAGGCGTCCGGGAGGGACTCAAATAGGGGACCCAGGTGTCCGGGAGGGGACCCAGGCGTCCGGGAGGGACACGAATAGGGGACCCAGGCGTCCGGGAGGGACTCAAATAGGGGACCCAGGCGTCCGGGAGGGGACCCAGGCGTCCGGGAGGGACACAAATAGGGGACCCAGGCGTCCGGGAGTGGACCCAGGCGTCCGGGGAGACCCAAGCAGGGGACCCAGGCGTCCGGGAGGGACACAAATAGGGGACCCAGGTGTCCGGGAGGGACCCAGGCGTCCGGGACATAACCAAATAGGGGACCCAGGCGTCCGGGGGGGGACCCAGGCGTCCGGGAGGGACACAAATAGGGGACCCAGGTGTCCGGGAGGGGACCCAGGCGTCCGGGAGGGACACGAATAAGGGACCCAGGTGTCCGGGAGGGGACCCAGGCGTCCGGGAGGGACACGAATAGGGGACCCAGGTGTCTGGGAGGGACTCAAATAGGGGACCCAGGCATCCGGGAGGGACCCAGGCGTTCGGGAGGGACACGAATAAGGGACCCAGGTGTCCGGGAGGGGACCCAGGAGTTCGGGAGGGACCCAAACAGGGGACCCAGGTGTCCGGGAGGGGACCCAGGTGTCCGGGAGGGACACAAATAGGGGACCCAGGTGTCTGGGAGGGACTCAAATAGGGGACCCAGGCGTCCGGGAGGGGACCCAGGCGTCCAGGAGGGACACAAATAGGGGACCCAGGCGTCCGGGAGGGGACCCAGGCATTCGGGAGGGACACAAATAGGGGACCCAGGTGTCCGGGAGGGGACCCAGGCGTCCGGGAGGGACACAAATAGGGGACCCAGGTGTCCGGGAGGGACACAAATAGGGGACCCAGGCGTCCGGGAGGGACACAAATAGGGGACCCAGGTGTCCGGGAGGGACACAAATAGGGGACCCAGGAGTTCGGGAGGGACTCAAATAGGGGACCCAGATGTCCGGGAGGGGACCCAGGCGTCCGGGAGATACCCAAACTGGGGACCCAGGTGTCCGGGAGGGACTCAAATAGGGGACCCAGGCGTCCGGGAGGGACCCAGGCGTCCGGGGAGACCCAAACCAGGGACCCAGGTGTCCGGGAGGGGACCCAGGCGTCCGGGAGGGACACAAATAGGGGACCCAGGCGTCCGGGAGGGACTCAAATAGGGGACCCAGGTGTCCGGGAGGGGACCCAGGCGTCCGGGAGGGACACAAATAGGGGACCCAGGCGTCCGGGAGGGGGACCCAGGCGTTCGGGAGGGACTCAAATAGGGGACCCAGGCGTCCGGGAGGGGACCCAGGCGTTCGGGAGGGACTCAAATAGGGGACCCAGGTGTCCGGGAGGGACCCTAACAGGGGACCCAGGTGTCCGGGAATGACCCAAACTGGGGACCCAGGCGTCCGGGGAGACCCAAATAGGGGACCCAGGCGTCCGGGAGAGACCCAAATAGGGATGACCCAAATACACAAGGGATATGAGGACACCAGGTGGAACCATTATTGGGGGGATCCCCAAAATTTGGGGGTTTCCTCCTATTTTTTGGGGGGGTTCCCCATTTTGGAGGGTTCCCCCCCATTTTTGGGCGGGTTTCACCCCATTTTTGGGGGGTCCCCCCATTTTTAAGGGGGTTCCCCCCATTTTTAAGGTGGTCCCCCCATTTTTAAGGTGGCTCCGCCCATTTTTAAGGTGGCCCCGCCCATTTTTAAGGTGGCCCCGCCCATTTTTAAAGCAGCTCCGCCCATCATTAAGGTGGTCCCGCCCATTTTTAAGGCGGCTCCGCCCCTTTTTAAAGGTGGTCACGCCCATTTCTAAGGCGGCTCCGCCCAATTTTAAGATGGCCACGCCCACTTTTAAGATGGTCCCGCCCATTTTTAAGGTGGCCCCGCCCATTTTAAGGCGGCTCCGCCCATTTTTAAGGTGGTCCCTCCCATTTTTAAGGCGGCTCCGCCCATTTTAAAGCGGCTCCGCCCATTTTTAATGTGGCACCGCCCATTTTTAAGGTGGCTCCGCCCATTTTTAAGGTGGCTCCCACCTCTCCCAATGCCCTTCCCCCCCATTGGGGGGCGGTTTCACCCCCTTTTTGAATGGATTTCCCCCCATTTTCGGGGATCCCCACCCCGGGGGGGCCCATGGGGGGTTCCCCCATGGGGGGGACCCCCTAAATTTAGGGGGGTTCCCCCCAATATTACCTGGAACGCCACTTTGGAGCGCAGGCGGGTCGTGAGCTGGTGGATGATCTGTGCATTGAGGCTGCCGCTGTTGTCCATGTCCCCGACCAGCACCGGGAACGCCTGCGGAACCAATGACATGACACCAAAGTGGCCCCAAGTGTCCCCCAGGGTCCCCCCCGGCACCTGAGGATTTGGGTCACCCATAGTTGGGTCCCTCCCGGACGCCTGGGTCCACTGTTTGGCTCCCCCCAGACGCCTGGGTCCACTGTTTGGGTCACCCCGGACGCCTGGGTCCCCTCCCGGACGCCTGGGTCCACTAGTTAGGTCCCCTCCGGACACCTGGGTCCCCTATTTGGGTCCCTCCCGGATGCCTGGGTCCACTATTTAGGTCCCCTCCGGACACCTGGGTCCACTGTCTGGGTCTCTCCCGGACGCCTGGGTCCCCTACTTGGGTGTCTCTAGATACCTGGGTCCCCTATTTAGGTCCCTCCAGGACGCCTGGGTCCCCCTACTTGGCTCCCCCCGGACGCCTGGGTCCACTGTTTGGGTCACCCCGGACGCCTGGGTCCACTGTTTGGGTCACCCCGGACACCTGGGTCCACTGTTTGGGTCACCCCGGACGCCTGGGTCCCCTCCTGGACGCCTGGGTCCACTAGTTAGGTCCCCTCCGGACACCTGGGTCCCCTACTTGAGTCCCTCCCGGACACCTGGGTCCCCTACTTGGCTCCCCCGGACGCCTGGGTCCACTGTTTGGGTCCCTCCCGGACGCCTGGGTCCCCTACTTGGGTGTCTCTAGATACCTGGGTCCCCTATTTAGGTCCCTCCAGGACACCTGGGTCCCCTATTTGGCTCCCCCCGGACGCCTGGGTCCCCTATTTAGGTCCCCCCGGACGCCTGGGTCCACTGTTTGGGTCACCCCGGACGCCTGGGTCCCCTCCCGGACGCCTGGGTCCACTATTTAGGTCCCCTCCGGACGCCTGGGTCCACTGTTTGGGTCTCTCCCGGACGCCTGGGTCCCCTACTTGGGTGTCTCTAGATACCTGGGTCCCCTATTTAGGTCCCTCCAGGACGCCTGGGTCCCCTACTTGGCTCCCCCCGGACGCCTGGGTCCACTGTTTGGGTCACCCCGGACGCCTGGGTCCACTGTTTGGGTCACCCCGGACACCTGGGTCCCCTATTTGGGTGTCTCTAGATACCTGGGTCCCCTATTTAGGTCCCTCCAGGACACCTGGGTCCCCTATTTGGCTCCCCCCGGACGCCTGGGTCCACTGTTTGGGTCACCCCGGACGCCTGGGTCCCCTCCCGGACACCTGGGTCCACTAGTTAGGTCCCCTCCGGACACCTGGGTCCCCTACTTGGCTCCCCCGGACGCCTGGGTCCCCTACTTGGCTCCCCCCCGGACGCCTGGGTCCACTGTTTGGATCCCTCCCGGACGCCTGGGTCCCCTATTTGTGGTCTCTCCCGGACACCTGGGTCCACTGTTTGGGTCCCTCCCAGACGCCTGGGTCCACTGTTTGGGTCCCCCCGGACGCCTGGGTCCACTGTTTGGGTCCCCCCGGACGCCTGGGTCCACTATTTGGCTCCCCCCGGACGCCTGGGGTCCCCTATTTGGGTCCCTCCGGACACCTGGGTCCCCTATTTGGGTCTCTCCCGACGCCTGGGTCCACTGTTTGGGTCCCTCCCGGACGCCTGGGTCCACTATTTGGCTCCCCCCGGACGCCTGGGTCCACTATTTGGGTCCCTCCGGACACCTGGGTCCCCTATTTGGGTCTCTCCCGGACGCCTGGGTCCACTGTTTGGCTCCCCCCGGACGCCTGGGTCCACTGTTTGGGTCCCTCCCGGACGCCTGGGTCCCCTACTTGGGTGTCTCTAGATACCTGGGTCCCCTATTTTAGGTCCCTCCAGGACACCTGGGTCCCCTATTTGGCTCCCCCCGGACGCCTGGGTCCACTGTTTGGGTCACCCTGGACGCCTGGGTCCACTGTTTGGGTCTCTCCCGAACACCTGGGTCCCCTATTTGGCTCCCCCGGACGCCTGGGTCCCCTATTTGGCTCCCCCCGGACGCCTGGGTCCACTGTTTGGCTCCCCCCGTACGCCTGGGTCCACTGTTTGGGTCACCCGGACGCCTGGGTCCCCTCCCGGACGCCTGGGTCCACTAGTTAGGTCCCCTCCCGGACGCCTGGGTCCACTATTTAGGTCCCCTCCGGACACCTGGGTCCCCTATTTGGGTCTCTCCCGGACGCCTGGGTCCCCTACTTGGCTCCCCCGGATGCCTGGGTCCACTATTTGGCTCCCCCCGGACGCCTGGGTCCCTATTTGGGTCCCTCCCGGACGCCTGGGTCCCCTACTTGGCTCCCCCCGGACGCCTGGGTCCCCTATTTGGCTCCCCCCGGACACCTGGGTCCCCTACTTGGATGTCTCTAGATACCTAAGTCCCCTACTTAGGTCCCTCCCGGACGCCTGGGTCCCCTATTTGGTTCACCCTGGACGCCTGGGTCCCCTATTTGGGTCCCTCCTGGACGCCTGGGTCCCCTATTTGGGTCCCCCCCCAGAACACCTGGGTCCCCCCCGGACGCCTGGGTCCCTCCCCGGACGCCTGGGTCCCCTACTTGTGTATCCCCGGACGACTGGGTCACCTATGTGGGTCCCTCCCGGACGCCTGGGTCCCCTATTTGGTTCACCCCGGACGCCTGGGTCCCCTATGTGGGTCCCTCCCGGACGCCTGGGTCCCCTATGTGGGTCCCTCCCTGGACGCCTGGGTCCCCTATTTGGGTCCCCCCCCCACAACACCTGGGTCTCTCCCCGGACTCCTGGGTCCCCTATTTGTTTCCCCCCCCCAGAACACCTGGGTCCCTCCCGGACGCCTGGGTCCCCTATTGGGTCCCTCCCGGACGCCTGGGTCCCTCCCCCGGACGCCTGGGTCCCCTATTTGTTTCCCCCCCCAGAACACCTGGGTCCCCCCCGGACGCCTGGGTCCCCCCCCGGACGCCTGGGTCCCCCCCCGGGCGCCTGGGTCCCCTATTTGGGTCCCTCCCGGACGCCTGGGTCCCCCCCCGGACGCCTGGGTCCCCTATTTGTTCCCCCCCCGAACACCTGGGTCCCCCCCCAGAACACCTGGGTCCCCCCCGGACGCCTGGGTCCCCTATTTGTTTCCCCCCCCAGAACACCTGGGTCCCCCCCCGGACTCCTGGGTCCCCCCCCCGGACTCCTGGGTCCCTCCCCAGAACACCTGGGTCCCCCCCCGGACGCCTGGGTCCCCTATTTGTTCCCCCCCCAGAACACCTGGGTCCCCCCCGGACTCCTGGGTCCCCCCCCGGACTCCTGGGTCCCCCCCCCGGACGCCTGGGTCCCTCCCCGGACGCCTGGGTCCCCCGTGTCACCTCGGTCGGGGCTCAGCTGCTTGGTCCCCACGTAGGTGGCCCCGAAATGGTAATTGGACTCTCCCAAGGTGCTCAGCGCCACCGTGTGGTTCACCTGGGGGGGGTCGTACCATTCTGGCCATGCGGGGGTGTTTGGGGGGGGGAATCATTTTGGGGTGTCCCCCCCCCCCCAAAAACGGTACCTGGAAGTGGTTGCTGAGCCCCTTGTTCACCGTCAGCTTCACCCCCTCCATCTGCACCGGAAACAGCTCTGGGGGGACAAGGGGGGGGACCCCAATATTTGGGGACCCCCCCCATATTATTGGGGATGCCCCCCTAGTATTGTGGGACCACCCATTGGGGTTTATGGGGGGATACAAACTGATTTTGGGGGGGTTTTGGAGGGGGGGGAATGGGGGGAGCCAATATTTGGGGACCCCCCCTCATTATTGGGGACCCCCCCATATTATTGGGGACCCCCCTCATTATTGGGGACCCCCCCATATTATTGGGGACCCCCCTCATTATTGGGGACCCCCCCATATTATTGGGGAACCACCCATTGAGGTTTATGGGGGGGGATACAACCTGATTTTGGGGGGTGGGACATGGGGGTTTTGGGGGTCCCCCCAATTTTGGCGACCCCCCCATATTATTGGGGACCCCCCTCATTATTGGGGACCCCCCCTCATTATTGGGGACCCCCCCCCATATTATTGGGGACCCCCCTCATTATTGGGGACCCCCCCATATTATTGGGGACCCCACCCGGATTTTGGGGACCCCCCATATTATTGGGGACCCCCCATTGAGGTTTATGGGGGGGATACAACCTGATCTTGGGGGGTGGGACATGGGGGTTTTTGGGGGTCCCCCCAATTTTGGGGACCCCCCATATTATTGGGGCCCCCCCGTCATTATTTGGGACCCCCCCATATTATTGGGGACCCCCCCCTCATTATTGGGGCCCCCCCTGGATTTGGGAACCCCCCCCATATTATTGGGGGACCCCCCCTAGTATTGTGGAACCACCCATTGGGGTTTATGGGGGGGGATACAACCTGATTTTGGGGGGTGGGACATGGGGGTTTTTGGGGGTCCCCCCAATTTGGGGACCCCCCATATTATTGGGACCCCCCTCATTATTGGGGACCCCCCCATATTATTGGGGACCCCCCTCATTATTGGGGATCCCCCCATATTATTGGGGACC
>NC_088632.1:537612-605022 GCF_036013475.1 Columba livia | reverse complement strand
TGTCCCCATATCCCCATATCCCTATGTCCCATGTCCCATATCCCCATATCCCCATGTCCCCATGTCCCCCTGTCCCCATGTCCCCATATCCCCCTGTCCCCATGTCCCCATATCCCCCTGTCCCCATATCCCCATGTCCCATATCCCCATATCCCCATATCCCCATATCCCCATGTCCCCATGTCCCCATGATGTCCCCATGTCCCCCTGTCCCCCTGTCTGTCCCCATGTCCCCCTGTCCCTCACCCGAGCGCTGCAGCACGTGTGGCACAAACGCCGGGCGCAGAACCGGTGGCCGCTGCGGTGACACCGCTTTGGGGGGGGGTTGGGGGGGAGGTGACACAGTCAGGGGGGGTTGGGGACACGCCAGGGGGGTTGGGGACACAATGGCGGGTTTGGGGACACCGACCTGGGCCCACGAATGGCACCGGTGGGGCCACCATGGGGGTGACAACGGTGGCGGCGGCGGCGGCTCGAGCCTCCAGGCTCTGCTGGACCTGGGGACATTGGGGACATTGGGGACAATGGGGACAATGGGGACATTGGGGGCGATGGGGGCGATGGGGACAATGGGGACAATGGGGACAATGGGGACAATGGGGACATTGGGGACATTGGGGGCAATGGGGGCAATGGGGGCAATGGGGACATTGGGGGACAATGGGGGACATTGGGGGACATTGGGGGACAATGGGGACAATGGGGACAATGGGGACAATGGGGGCAATGGGGACATTGGGGACATTGGGGACATTGGGGACATTGGGGACATTGGGGACGATGGGGGCAATGGGGACATTGGGGACATTGGGGACGATGGGGGCAATGGGGACGATGGGGGCAATGGGGACGATGGGGGCAATGGGGGCAATGGGGGCAATGGGGGCAATGGGGACATTGGGGACATTGGGGACATTGGGGACAATGGGGGCAATGGGGGCAATGGGGACATTGGGGACGATGGGGACGATGGGGACGATGGGGGCAATGGGGACACTGGGGACACTGGGGACACTGGGGACATTGGGGACATTGGGGACATTGGGGACGATGGGGGCGATGGGGGCAATGGGGGCAATGGGGGCAATGGGGACATTGGGGACATTGGGGACATTGGGGGCGATGGGGGCGATGGGGGCGATGGGGGCAATGGGGGCAATGGGGACATTGGGGACATTGGGGACATTGGGGACATTGGGGACATTGGGGACATTGGGGTCGATGGGGGCGATGGGGGCGATGGGGACATTGGGGACATTGGGGACATTGGGGACATTGGGGACATTGGGGACATTGGGGTCGATGGGGGCGATGGGGGCGATGGGGGCGATGGGGATAACAGGGACATTTGGGACAATGGGGACAATGGGGGCAATGGGGACACTGAGGGATTGGGGACATTGGGGGGTCTGGGACATTTGGGACACTGGGGGGGGTCTGGGGACATTGGGGGGGTTGGGGACATTGGGGACACTGGGGGGGTTCTGGGGACATTGGGGACATTGGGGGGGTTGGGGACATTGGGGGGGTTGGGGGGGTTCTGGGGACATTGGGGACATTGGGGGGGTTGGGGACATTGGGGTCACTGGGGGGATTGGGGGGGTTGGGGGGGCTCTGGGGTCATTGGGGTCACTGGGGGGATTGGGGGGGTTGGGGGGGCTCTGGGGTCATTGGGGTCACTGGGGGGGTTGGGGACGTTGGGGACATTGGGGGGGTTGGGGACATTGGGGTCACTGGGGGGGGGTTGGGGGGGGCTCTGGGGTCATTGGGGTCACTGGGGGGGGTTGGGGGGGTTGGGGACATTGGGGTCACTGGGGGGGTTGGGGTCACTGGGGGGGGTTGGGGGGCTCTGGGGTCATTGGGGTCACTGGGGGGGTTGGGGGGTCTGGGGTCATTGGGGTCACTGGGGGGGGTTTGGGGGGCTCTGGGGTCATTGGGGTCACTGGGGGGATTGGGGGGGTTGGGGACATTGGGGTCACTGGGGGGGGTTTGGGGTCACTGGGGGGGTTTGGGGGGCTCTGGGGTCATTGGGGTCACTGGGGGGGTTGGGGACACTGGGGACACTGAGGGCGGTGGGGGGGACATCGGGGGGGTTGGGGACATTGGGGACACTGCAGAGGGGTTGGGGGGGTTGGGGACATTGGGGTCACTGGGGGGGGGTTGGGGGGGGGGCTCTGGGGTCATGGGGTCATTGGGGTCACTGGGGGGGGTTGGGGGGGTTGGGGACATTGGGGTCACTGGGGGGGGGTTGGGGTCACTGGGGGGGGTTTGGGGGGCTCTGGGGTCATTGGGGTCACTGGGGGGGGTTGGGGGAGGGGCTCTGGGGTCATTGGGGTCAATGGGGGGGTTGGGGACATTGGGGACACTGGGGGGGGTTGGGGACATTGAGGACATTGGGGACATTGGGGTCACTGGGGGGGGGTTGGAGACATTGGGGACACTGGGGGGGTTGGGGACATTGGGGACAGTGGGTGGGGTCTGGGGACATTGGGGGGGTTGGGGACATTGGGGACATTGGGGGGGTTGGGGACATTGGGGACACTGGGGGGGTGGGGACACTGGGGACAGTGGGGGGGTTGGGGGGGGTTGGGGGGCTCTGGGGTCATTGGGGTCACTGGGGGGGTTGGGGGGGTTGGGGACATTGGGGGGGTTGGGGGGGGGCTCTGGGGTCATGGGGTCATTGGGGTCACTGGGGGGGGTTGGGGGTGTTGGGGGAGGGGCTCAGGGGTCATGGGGTCACCTGCTGGTAGGTGTTGGTGGCGATGATTGGCCGCAGGACGGGGGGGAGCGGGGGGGTGACGGGCGGGGTCACCGGGGGGGTCACGGCCAAGGTCAGCGGGTCCCCCGCGGGGGGGGGCGGGGGCGCCCAGCACCTCCTGCTCGAACCTGCGGGGGGAGGGGGGGGGGGGACACGGGACCTGGGGGTGACCCTGGTGACCCCCGTGACCCCCAGTGCCCTCCCAGTGACCCCTGTGACCCTCAGTGACCCCCATAGCCCTCCCAGTGACCCCAGTGACCCCAGTGACCCCCAGTGCCCTCCCAGTGACCCCAGTGACCCCAACAGCCCTCCCAGTGACCCCAGTGACCCCAGTGACCCCCAATGCCCTCCCAGTGACCCCAGTGACCCCCATAACCCTCCCAGTGACCCCTGTGACCCCAGTGACCCCCAATGCCCTCCAGTGACCCCTGTGACCCCCATACCATAGCCCTCCCAGTGACCCCAGTGACCCCAACAGCCCTCCCAGTGACCCCAGTGACCCCTGTGACCCTCCCAGTGACCCCAGTGACCCCCACAGCCCTCCCAGTGACCCCAGTGACCCCAACAGCCCTCCCAGTGACCCCAGTGACCCCTGTGACCCTCCCAGTGACCCCAGTGACCCCCATAACCCTCCCAGTGACCCCTGTGACCCCAGTGACCCCCAATGCCCTCCCAGTGACCCCAGTGACCCCCACAGCCCTCCCAGTGACCCCAGTGACCCCCAATGCCCTCCCAGTGACCCCTGTGACCCCAACAACCCTCCCAGTGACCCCAGTGACCCCCATAGCCCTCCCAGTGACCCCTGTGACCCTCAGTGACCCCAGTGACCCCCACAGCCCTCCAAGTGACCCCTGTGACCCCAGTGACCCCAACAACCCTCCCAGTGACCCCAGTGACCCCCAATGCCCTCCCAGTGACCCCTGTGACCCCCATAACCCTCCCAGTGACCCCAGTGACCCCAGTGACCCTCAGTGACCCCCAATGCCCTCTCAGTGACCCCAGTGACCCCCAATGCCCTCCCAGTGACCTCAGTGACCCCTGTGACCCTCCCAGTGACCCCAGTGACCCCAGTGACCCCCAATGCCCTCCCAGTGACCCCAGTGACCCCAACAGCCCTCCCAGTGACCCCAGTGACCCCCAATGCCCTCCCAGTGACCCCTGTGACCCCAACAACCCTCCCAGTGACCCCAGTGACCCCCATAGCCCTCCCAGTGACCCCTGTGACCCTCAGTGACCCCAGTGACCCCACAGCCCTCCAAGTGACCCCTGTGACCCCAGTGACCCCCATAACCCTCCAAGTGACCTCAGTGACCCCAGTGACCCTCCCAGTGACCCCAGTGACCCCCATAACCCTCCCAGTGACCCCTGTGACCCTCAGTGACCCCAGTGACCCCAACAGCCCTCCCAGTGACCTCAGTGACCCCTGTGACCCTCCCAGTGACCCCAGTGACCCCCAATGCCCTCCCAGTGACCCCAGTGACCCCAACAACCCTCCCAGTGACCTCAGTGACCCCTGTGACCCTCCCAGTGACCCCAGTGACCCCAACAACCCTCCCAGTGACCCCAGTGACCCCAACAGCCCTCCCAGTGACCTCAGTGACCCCTGTGACTCTCAGTGACCCCCAATGCCCTCCCAGTGACCCCAGTGACCCCCATAGCCCTCCCAGTGACCCCAGTGACCCCCAATGCCCTCCCAGTGACCCCAGTGACCCCCATAGCCCTCCCAGTGACCCCTGTGACCCTCAGTGACCCCAGTGACCCCCATAACCCTCTCAGTGACCCCTGTGACCCTCAGTGACCCCCAATGCCCTCCCAGTGACCCCAGTGACCCCAACAGCCCTCCCAGTGACCCCAGTGACCCCTGTGACCCTCCAGTGACCCCAGTGACCCCAACAACCCTCCCAGTGACCCCAGTGACCCCCAATGCCCTCCCAGTGACCCCTGTGACCCCAACAACCCTCCCAGTGACCCCAGTGACCCCCAATGCCCTCCCAGTGACCCCAGTGACCCCCAATGCCCTCCCAGTGACCCCTGTGACCCCAACAACCCTCCCAGTGACCCCAGTGACCCCCAATGCCCTCCCAGTGACCCCAGTGACCCCCAATGCCCTCCCAGTGACCCCAGTGACCCCAACAACCCTCCCAGTGACCTCAGTGACCCCAACAGCCCTCCCAGTGACCCCTGTGACCCCCAATGCCCTCCCAGTGACCCCAGTGACCCCTGTGACCCTCCCAGTGACCCCAGTGACCCCCATAGCCCTCCCATTGGCCCCAGTGACCCTCAGTGACCCCAGTGACCCCCAGTGCCCTCCCAGTGACCCCAGTGACCCCAACAGCCCTCCCAGTGACCCCAGTGACCCCCATAACCCTCCCAGTGACCCCTGTGACCCTCAGTGACCCCCAATGCCCTCCCAGTGACCCCAGTGACCCCAACAGCCCTCCCAGTGACCCCAGTGACCCCAGTGACCCCCAATGCCCTCCCAGTGACCCCAGTGACCCCCAATGCCCTCCCAGTGACCCCAGTGACCCCAACAGCCCTCCCAGTGACCCCAGTGACCCCTGTGACCCTCCCAGTGACCCCAGTGACCCCCATAACGCTCCCAGTGACCCCTGTGACCATCAGTGACCCCAGTGACCGTCAGTGACCCCAGTGAGCCCCATAGCCCTCCCAGTGACCTCAGTGACCCCAGTGACCCTCCCAGTGACCCCCATAACCCTCTCAGTGACCCCTGTGACCCCCAGTGACCCCCATAACCCTCTCAGTGACCCCTGTGACCCCCAGTGACCCCCAACAGCCCTCCCAGTGACCCCAGTGACCCCCAATGCCCTCCCAGTGACCCCAGTGACCCCAACAGCCCTCCCAGTGACCTCAGTGACCCCTGTGACCCTCCCAGTGACCCCAGTGACCCCCACATCCCTCCCAGTGACCCCCATCTCCATAGAGACCCCAAAGCTCCGCCCCATCTCCATAGCGACCCCAAAGCTCCGCCCCCATCTCCATAGTGACCCCAAAGCTCCACCCCCTTCTCCACAAGGATCCCAAAGCTCCGCCCCCAGAACCACAGTGACCCCAAAGCTCCGCCCCATCTCCATAGGGACCCCAAAGCTCCGCCCCATCTCCATAGCGACCCCAAAGCTCCGCCCACATCCCCATAGCAACCCCAAAGTTCCGCCCCATCTCCATAGCGATCCAAAAGCTCCACCCCCATCCCCATAGCGACCCCTAAGCTCCGCCCCCATCTCCATAGGGACCACTAAGCTCCGCCCCCATCCCCATAGCGACCCCAAAGCTCCGCCCCTGTTTCCAAAGGAGCCCCAAAGCTCCGCCCCCATCTCCATAGCAACCGCAAAGCTCCGCCCCATCTCCATAGTGACCCCAAAGCTCCGCCCCTGTTTCCACAGGGACCCCAAATCTCCGCCCACATCTCCATAGTGACCCCAAAGCTCCGCCCCTGTTTCCGTAGTGACCCCAAAGCTCCGCCCCATCTCCATAGTGAACCCAAAGCTCCACCCACATCCCCATAGCGACCCCAAAGCTCCACCCCCATCTCCATATTAGGCCCCTGGCCCCGCCCACGTTGCCATGGCATCCCCGAGGCCATTCCGTTGCCATGGTGACCCCAGGGCACACCCCCGTTGCCATAGTGACCCCCCAGGCCCCGCCCCCTTCCCCACTCCTGTTTCTATGGTGACCCCAGGCCCCGCCCCCGTCCCCATGATGACCCCAGGCCCCACCCCCTTCCACACTCCAATCCCCTTGAGATAGTGACCACAGGCCCCGCCCCCTTCCTCACTCCACCCCTGTCGCCTTGGTGACCCCAGGCCCCGCCCCCATGGTGACCCAAGGCTCCACCCCCTTCCCAACTCCACCCCTGTCGCCACGGTGACCCCCAAACCCCGCCCCCGTAATGCCCCAGGCCCCGCCCCCTTCCCAACACCACCCCCCGTCGCCATGGCGACCCCTCAGGCCCCGCCCCCTTCCCCTCTCCACCCCCATTGCCATGGTGACCCCCAGGCCCCGCCCCCGTCGCCATGGTGACCCCAGGCCCCGCCCCCTTCCCAACTCCTCCCCCGTCACCATGGTGACCCCAGCCCCCGCCCCCATGGTGCCCCAGGCCCCGCCCCCTTCCCCACTCCCCTCCCTTTGCCACGGCGCCACCCAGGCCCCGCCCCCGTCGCCATGGAGGCCCCAGGCCCCGCCCCCGTCTCCATGGTGTCCCCAAGCCCCGCCCCCTTCCCCACTCCCCTCCCTTTGCCACAGTGACCCCAGGCCCCGCCCCCATCGCCATGGAGACCCCAGGCCCCGCCCCCGTCTCCATGGTGTCCCCAAGCCCCGCCCCCTTCCCCACATCCCTCCCTTTGCCACGGTGACCCAGGCCCCGCCCCCTTCCCAACTCCACCCCCGTCTCCATGGTGTCCCCAAGCCCCGCCCCCTTCCCCACACCCCTCCCCTTGCCACGGCGACCCCCAGGCTCCGCCCCCGTCTCCATGGCGACCCCAGTCCCCTCCCCCGTCTCCATGGCGACCCCCCCCCGGCCCCGCCCCCGTCTCCATGGCGACACCCCCGGCCCCGCCCCCCTCCCCACTCCCCTCCCTTTGCCACGGTGACCCCAGGCCCCGCCCCCGTCTCCATGGCGACCCCAGGCCCCGCCCCCCTCCCCACTCCCCTCCCTTTGCCACGGTGACCCAGGCCCCGCCCCCGTCGCCATGGCGACCCCAGGCCCCGCCCCGTATCTCCATGGTGTCCCCAAGCCCCGCCCCCTTCCCCACTCCCCTCCCTTTGCCACGCCGCCCCAGGCCCCGCCCCCGTCTCCATGGCGACCCCAGTCCTCTCCCCCGTCTCCATGGCGACCCCCCCCCCCGGCCCCGCCCCCGTCCCCACGGCGCCCGCCGGCCCGTCCCGCTCACAGCGCCATCTCGGCCTCCATCTCCTTGAGCCGCTCCTCCCCGCTCTTGGCCGCCGCCCCCGCCGCCCCGTTGGCCGCCGGTCCGGCCGCTCCGCTCCCCGCCGAGCCCGCAGCACCGGGGCCGGGCCCGGGCCCGCCCGGAGCCGCCGCCGCCATCGTGAAAGAGGGAACCGGGCGGAAAGGGATGAAGCCACTTCCGGCGCTCGCAGCTGACGTCACCTCCCGCCGCGGTCGGAAATGAGGCGGAATTGAGGGAAAACGGGGCAAAAAAGGGGAATTTATTGAGTGGGGGGGGGGAGGGGCTCGCACGCCTGGGTCCTCTCGGCGGGGGGAGGGGCGGCTCAGCGCTTCAATTCGCTGTAAACGTCCGCGCGGGCGCCCTGAAGCTCCTGATAGGTCGAGTCCGGCTCGGGGGGGCGGGGACTGGGCGGGGCTGCCAGACGGGAAGGGGCGGGGTCAGAACAGCGGCCACGCCCACCCGCTGACCCCGCCCTCTGCTTGCTCCGTATTCCCCGCGCTGGCCACGCCCCCTGCTCGGACCGCGCCTTCATTGGCTCCGCCCCTTCCCCATTGGCCCCGCCCCTTCCCCATTGGCTCCGCCCCCACCTCGCTGGCCACGCCTCGCCAGGCAATAGGCCCCGCCCGCGATCAGCAGCGTCATCACGACGTCAGCAACAACCAGCGCAGCGATTGGTCCAGCACCCGGCAAACAGGAGCTGCAGTCTGGGGGGGGGGGAGAAGGCGGGGCCCGAACTCCTGGGTCCCTCCCGAACTCCTGGGTCCCCCCCGAACTCCTGGGTCCCCCCCCGAACTCCTGGGTCCCCGCCCCGAACTCCTGGGTCCCCCCGCCCCGAACTCCTGGGTCCCCTACCCGAACTCCTGGGTCCCTCCCCCGAACTCCTGGGTCCCCCCCCCGAACGCCTGGGTCCCCCCCCCGAACTCCTGGGTCCCTCCCCCGAACTCCTGGGTCCCCCCCCGAACGCCTGGGTCCCTCCCCGAACGCCTGGGTCCCTCCCGAACTCCTGGGTCCCCGCCCCGAACTCCTGGGTCCCCCCGCCCCGAACTCCTGGGTCCCCCCGCCCCGAACTCCTGGGTCCCCCCGCCCCGAACTCCTGGGTCCCTCCCCCGAACTCCTGGGTCCCCCCCCGAACTCCTGGGTCCCAAGCCCCCCAAAAAACTCCAACTGGGAGCCCCAAAACCCCCCTCGGGAGCCCCGAACCGCCCACCCCCCCCCATTTGCCTCGGTGTAACATCACTTCCGGTCCCCCCTTGCACCTCGGTGCCACCTCTGAACCTCCCCCTCCCTGCCCCCACAACCCTGAACTTTGGTTCCGCTGCGAACTTTTTGGCCCCTCCCCCAGGACTCCTGGGTCCCTCCCCGAACTCCTGGGTCCCTCCCCGAACTCCTGGGTCCCCCCGGGATTTGGGAGAGGCCTCACCCCTCTCCGCAGCCACGAACCCTGAAAGACAAATGGGGAGTATGAGGGGGGTGGCAAAATGACACCCCCTGAGCGCCCCTTCCCCCCACCCGGACGCCTGGGTTCTCTCAGCACCCCCCCCCCCCACCTCCTCCCGCTCTCAGGGGACCCAGGCGTCCGAGTCCCCCCCCCCCAAACTTCCCCTTTTTGGGTTTCCCTGGGTGTGGGAGGAGCACCCGGACGCCTGGGTCCCCTGGGAGGGTTGGGGGGTTTTCCCCGGACGCCTGGGTCCCCCTGGGGAGGTGGGGGTGGGGGGACTTACCGAGGAGCAGCAGGAGCAGGTGGGGGGCACCAGGGGGGCCCATGGTGACAATGGGGTGACAGGGAGAAGTGGGCGGGGCTACAAGGGGACACACCCACCCAGCCCACGGCCACGGGACCCAGGCGTCCGGGAGGGGACCCAGGCGTCCGGGCAGGGCCCAGCCCCCCCACATCACACCCGCACCCACGGGCTGCCCGGACGCCTGGGTCCCCTGTGATCTCTCTGTGACTCCACCCCCACACCCGAACTCCTGGGTCCCCCCATCCTGAACTCCTGGGTCCCTCCCAAACGCATGGCCCGGATGCCTGGGTCCCTTCCCGAACTCCTGGGTCCCTTCCCGAACTCCTGGGTCCCTTCCCGAACTCCTGGGTCCCTCCCGGACGCCTGGGTCCCTTCCCGAACTCCTGGGTCCCTCCCGGACGCCTGGGTCCCCCTGTGACCTCAGTGACCCCCCATGAGCCCCCTATCCGGACGCCTGGGTCCCCCCAAACTCTTGGTTCCCTCCCGAACTCCTGGGTCCATTGGGGCACTCCTGGGTCCCCCTGTGACCCCCATCCTGAACTCCTGGGTCCCTCCTGAGCACCTGGCCCGGATGCCTGGGTCCCTTCCCGAACTCCTGGGTCCCTCCCGGACGCCTGGGTCCCTCCCGGACGCCTGGGTCCCCCTGTGACCTCTGTGACCCCCCATGAGCCCCCTATCCGGACGCCTGGGTCCCCCCAAACTCTTGGTTCCCCCCCGAACTCCTGGGTCCCTCCCGAACTCCTGGGTCCCTCCCGAACTCCTGGGTCCCTTCCCGAACTCCTGGGTCCCCCTGTGACCTCAGTGACCCCCCATGACCCCCCTCCCGGACGCCTGGGTCCCCCCAAACTCTTGGTTCCCCCCCGAACTCCTGGGTCCATTGGGGCACTCCTGGGTCCCCCTGTGACCCCCATCCTGAACTCCTGGGTCCCTCCTGAGCACCTGGCCCGGATGCCTGGGTCCCTTCCCGAACTCCTGGGTCCCTTCCCGAACTCCTGGGTTCCCCCGGACGCCTGGGTTCCCCCTGTGACCTCAGTGACCCCCCATGAGCCCCCTATCCGGACGCCTGGGTCCCCCCAAACTCTTGGTTCCCTCCCGAACTCCTGGGTCCATTGGGGCACTCCTGGGTCCCCCTGTGACCCCCATCCTGAACTCCTGGGTCCCTCCTGAGCACCTGGCCCGGATGCCTGGGTCCCTCCTGAACTCCTGGGTCCCTTCCCGAACTCCTGGGTCCCTCCCGGACGCCTGGGTCCCTTCCCGAACTCCTGGGTCCCTCCCGGACGCCTGGGTCCCCCTGTGACCTCAGTGACCCCCCATGAGCCCCCTATCCGGACGCCTGGGTCCCCCCAAACTCTTGGTTCCCTCCCGAACTCCTGGGTCCATTGGGGCACTCCTGGGTCCCCCTGTGACCTCTGTGACCCCCCTATGATCCACCCCTACCCGGACGCCTGGGTCCCCCTGTGACCTCTGTGACCCCCCATGAGCCCCCTATCCGGACGCCTGGGTCCCCCCAAACTCTCGGTTCCCCCCCGAACTCCTGGGTCCATTGGGGCACTCCTGGGTCCCCCTGTGACCTCTGTGACCCCCCCTATCCGGACGCCTGGGTCCCCTCTGGACCCCAGAGTCCCCCGAACTCCTGGGTCCCCCATGACCCCCCTCCCGGACACCTGGGTCCCCCCAAACTCTTGGTTCCCTCCCGAACTCCTGGGTCCCTCCCGAACTCCTGGGTCCCCCCCGAACTCCTGGGTCCATTGGGGCACTCCTGGGTCCCCCTGTGACCTCTGTGACCCCCTTATGACCCCTGTGACCCACCCCACCCGGACGCCTGGGTCCCCTCTGGACCCCACAGACTCCTGGGTCCCCCCCAATGGACCCTCTCCCCGCCCCTTTAGGGGGCAGGACCACATTTAGCCCCGCCCCCTCCAAGCCACGCCCACCCTCTCCTCAAGCCCCGCCCCTTCCCCATGTCCGGGTGCGGGGGGGGTGTGATCGATGCCCTTTGGGGGCGTTAAACTGCCTCGGGGGGGCCACAACTGTCCCTGGGGGGGTTAATTACCCTTGAAGGGGTTGAACTGACCCCCGGTGGGGCGTTAATTACTCGTTAATTACGCGTTAATTACCCCCGAGGGGCCTCCGGCCGCACTGCGCATGCGCCGCCTCCTCATAGCCGCCGGTGGGCGGGGCTGGACGGGCGCTCCCTGCGCGCTGATTGGCGGACGGAGCCGGGGTGGGCGGGGGCCGGGCGAGGGAACCGGGGGCGAGCGGCGTGGCGTGCGCGCGCCAGTGACGTGGGTCCCGGTGGGCGAGACCAATTCACGGTAATTAGGGGGGTGGAAACATGCGGAGGGGGGTCCGGGGGGGTTTTAGGAAGGTTTTAGGACCATTCCCACCTTAGGGGGGAGTTTAGGGGGGTCGGGAGGGACCATGGGGCTCTATGGTGGGGTCGGGAGTGACCATTCCCACTCTAAGGGGGGGTTTAGGGGGTCGGGAGGCTCTATGGTGGGTTCGGGAGCGACCATTCCCAATCTAGGGGGGAGTTTGGGGGTTCGGGAGGGACTATTTCTTCCCCCGGGGGGGGGGTTGGGGGGGGGGCGGGGCGGGAGGGTCCATGGGGCTCTATGGCGGTCGGGACGGACCATTCCCACCCTGGGCGGGGGGATTAGGGGGATCGGGAGGGACCATTCCCCACCTTAGGGGGGGTTTAGGGGGGTCGGGTGGCTCCATGGGGCTCTATGGTGGGGTCTGGAGCGACCATTGCCACTCTAGGGGGAGTTTTGGGGTTCGGGAGGGACTATTTCCCCTTTAGGGGGTTCGGGAGAGACCATTTCCCCCCCTAGGGGGGAGTTTTGGGGGTCGGGAGCGACCATTGCCACTCTAGGGGGGAGTTTGGGGGTTCGGGAGGGGACTATTTTTCCCTTTAGGGGGTTCGGGAGAGACCATTTCCCCTCCTAGGGGGGAGTTTTGGGGGTCGGGAGCGACCATTGCCACTCTAGGGGGGAGTTTGGGGGTTCGGGAGGGACTATTTCCCCATTAGGGGGTTCGGGAGAGACCATTTCCCCCCCCTAGGGGGGAGTTTTGGGGGTCGGGAGCGACCATTGCCACTCTAGGGGGGAGTTTGGGGGTTCGGGAGGGACTATTTCCCCTTTAGGGGGTTCGGGAGAGACCATTTCCCCCCCCCTAGGGGGGAGTTTTGGGGGTCGGGAGCGACCATTGCCACTCTAGGGGGGAGTTTGGGGGTTCGGGAGGGACTATTTCCCCTTTAGGGGGTTCGGGAGAGACCATTTCCCCCCCCTAGGGGGGAGTTTTGGGGGTCGGGAGCGACCATTCCCACTCTAGGGGGGAGTTTGGTGCTTCGGGAGTGTCCCTGGGGCTCTATGGCGGTCGGGACGTACCACTCCCCCACGGTGCGGGGGGGAACTTGGGGTGTTCAGAACAACCCATTCGCACTCTGTGGCGGGTTTACGGCTCGGGATGCACCACATTGATTTAGGGGGGGGGGTTGTTATGTGTGTTCCCGCCTATTTTTTGGGGTTCACTTCATATTTCGGGGTGCTGATGGTATGATTTGTGTTCCGTCCCCCCCCCCCCCCCCCACGCAGGGAATGGCTCCGCCCCGCTGCCGCCGCTGCCCTCAGGCGGCCGCGCTGCGCCGCCCGCGAACCGGGGAGCGCTTGTGCCGCGGCTGCTTCATCCGCGCCTTCCAAAACGAGGTGCTGCGAGCTTTGGGGGTACAGGACCCCCCCAAAATCCACCCCCACCCCACCCCCGGGGTCCCCCCGAACTGCCCCACCCCACCGCCGAACCGCGGGGAGCCACGGGGGGAGAAACGGGAGGGCCCGAAATGCAGCCCCCCCCCCCAGCAATGGCGCTTGGAGCTCAATGAGGGGGGAGGGGGGCGGCCCACAAAGTGAGGCCCCACCCCAAATTGGGGGGGGGGGGAATGGGTCCCCCCTAAAATCCAGCATGGGGGGGGATGGGGGGGGGGTGCCCTCAAAAGGAGACCCCCCCACAATTCACTGTGGGGTCGGGAGAGCCCCCCAAATCCATCCCGTTATCCCTCAGCACCCAATGAGACCCAAATTGGGGGTCCCCCCAATTCCAATGGGGGGATCCCCCCCAATCCCCAGTGGGGGTCCTCCCCCCAATTCCAATGAGGGGGTCCCCAATCCCCTCCCATTATCCCCATCCCCCAATCAACCCCAACCTGGGGGTCCCCCCAATTCCAATGAGGGGGTCCCCAAAGTCCCCAATGCCCTCCCATTATCCCCATCCCCCAATGAGCCCCAAACTGGGGGTCCCCCCCATCCCCCCACGGGGTCCCCCCCCCAATCCCAATGAGGGGGTCCCCAATTCCTTCCCATTATCCCCAATACCCAATCAAGCCCAAACTGGGGGTCCCCCCCATCCCAAGCAGGGTGTCCCCCCCAATTCCTATTGGGGTCCCCCCCCCATTCCCAATCAAGGGGTCCCCAATCCCCTCCCATTATCCCCAATACCCAATCAACCCCAACCTGGGGGTCCCCCCAATTCCAATGAGGGGGTCCCCAATTCCTTCCCATTATCCCCAATACCCAATCAACCCCAATCTGGGGGTCCCCCCCATCCCAAGCAGGGTGTCCCCCCCAATTCCAATCAGGGGGTCCCCAATTCCTTCCCATTATCCCCATCCCCCCATCAACCCCAAACTGGGGGTCCCCCCAATTCCAATGAGGGGGTCCCCAATGCCCTCCCATTATCCCCAATACCCAATCAAGCCCAAACTGGGGGTCCCCCCAATTCCAAATGGGGTGTCCCCCCCAATTCCAATGAGGGGGTCCCCAATGTCTTCCCATTATCCCCATCCCCCAATGAGCCCCAATCTGGGGGTCCCCCCAATTCCAATGAGGGGGTCCCCAAAGTCCCCAATGCCCTCCTATTGTCCCCATCCCCCAATGAGCCCCAAACTGGGGGTCCCCCCAATTCCAAATGGGGTGTCCCCCCCAATTCCAATGAGGGGGTCCCCAATCCCCTCCCATTATCCCCATCCCCCAATCAACCCCAACCTGGGGGTCCCCCCAATTCCAATGAGGGGGTCCCCAAAGTCCCCAATGCCCTCCTATTGTCCCCATCCCCCAATGAGCCACAAACTGGGGGTCCCCCCCATCCCCCCACGGGGTCCCCCCCCCCAATCCCAATGAGGGGGTCCCCAATTCCTTCCCATTATCCCCAATACCCAATCAAGCCCAAACTGGGGGTCCCCCCCATCCCAAGCAGGGGGTCCCCCCCAATTCCAAATGGGTGTCCCCCCCAATCCCACGCAGGGTTCCCCCCCCCAATCCCAATGAGGGGGGTCCCCAATCCCCTCCCATTAACCCCAATACCCAATCAACCCCAAACTGGTTGTCCCCCCAATTCCAATGAGGGGGTCCCCAATCCCCTCCCATTATCCCCATCCCCCTATGAGCCCCAAACTGGGGGTCCCCCCAATTCCAATGGGGGGATCCCCAAACCCCTCCCATTATCCCCAATACCCAATCAAGCCCAACCTGGGGGTCCCCCCAATTCCAATTGGGGTGTCCCCCCCAATTCCAATCAGGGGGTCCCCAATGTCTTCCCATTATCCCCAATACCCAATCAACCCCAACCTGGGGGTCCCCCCCAATTCCAATTGGGGTCCCCCCCCCAATTCCAATCAAGGGGTCCCCAATGCCCTCCCATTATCCCCATCCCCCCATCAACCCCAAACTGGGGGTCCCCCCCATTCCAATGGGGGGATCCCCAATCCCCTCCCATTATCCCCATCCCCCCATCAACCCCAACCTGGGGATCCCCCCAATTCCAATTGGGGTCCCCCCCCCATCCCCCCTCGGGTCGCCCCCCCCCCCTCCCCGCGCCGTTGTCCCCCGTTGCGGTGACGTCATCGCGGTGGCCGCGTCGGGGGGGAAGGACTCGTCGGTTCTGGTTCATTTCCTGTCCCGGTTCTCCCAGTTTGGCCGGTACCGTTTGGTGCTGTTGGCGGTGGACGAGGGGATCGCCGGTTACCGCGAGGAGGCGCTGGGGGCGCTGCGGGGGGCGCGGGGGGCGCTGCCGCTGCTGGTGCTGAGCCACCGGCAGCTCTTCGGTGCAGCGTGGATGAATTGGGGGGGCTGGGGGCGTTGGGGGGGATGGGAGGGTTGGGGGGGCGGGGGGGGGGATGGGAACATTGGGGGGGGCGGGGGGGGGATGGGGGAGCGGGGGGGGTTGGGGGAGCGGGAGGGGCGGGGGGGGGTTGGGGGGGCGGGGGGGGGATGGGGGAAGCGGGGGGGGGATGGGGAAAGAGGGGGTGGGGGAGGGGGGAAGGGGGGGGGAGGGGGTGGGGGTGGGGTGGTGGGGGAGGGGGGGGTGGGGGAGGGGGCAGCCGCTGCACGTTCTGTGGGGTGTGGAGGAGGCAGGCGCTGGAGAGGGGGGCGAGGATGCTGGAGCTGATTGGATCGCTACGGGTGAGTGGGGGTGGGGGGACATGGGGGATGGGGGGGGGTTGGGAGGGACTGGGATGGACTGGGAGGTAATGGGAGGGGTAAATGGGAGGGGACTGGAATGGACTGGGAGGGAATGGGGGGCAATGGGATGGACTGGGATGGACTAGGAGGGGATTGGGAAGGACTGCGGGGGACTGGGAGGGGATTGGGATGGACTGGGGGGGACTGGGAGGGGATTGGGATGGACTGGGGGGGACTGGGATGGACTGGGGGGGAATGGAAGGGGATTGGGAGGGACTGGGAGAGGATTGGGATGGGATTGGAATGGACTGGGAGGGGATTGGGGGGGAATGGGAGGGACTGGGATGGGACTGGGGGGGATTGGGATGGACTTGGAGGGACTGGGGGCAATGGGAGGGACTGGGAGGGACTGGGAGGGAACTGGAGGGGATTGGGATGAGATTGGGATGGACTGGGAGGGACTGGGGGACAATGGGAGGAACTGGGATGGACTAGGAGGGGATTGGGATGGGATTGGGAGGAAATGGGGGGGACTGGGATGGACTGGGGGGGAATGGGGGGCAATGAGAGGGGGTTGGGAGGGACTGGGAGGGGATTGGGGGGGTAATGGGAGGGGTAATGGGATGGACTGGGGGGGAATGGGGGGACTGGGAGGGGATTGGGATGGACTGGGATGGACTGGGATGGACTGGGATGGACTGGGAGGGGACTGGGAGGGACTGGGGGGCAATGGGATGGGACTGGGATGGACTGGGGGGGAATGGGACTGAATTGGGATGGATTGGGATGTACTGGGAGGGACTGGAATGGACTGGGAGGGGATTGGGAAGGACTGGGAGGGACTGAAGGGGCAATGGGAGGGATTGGGATGGACTGGGATGGGATTGGGAGGGACTGGGGGACAATGGGATGGACTGGGAGGGAGTGGGGGGAGATGGGAGGGAACTGGGACAGAATTGGGAGGGGACTGGGATGGGATTGGGATGGACTGGGGAGCAATGGGAGGAACTTGGATGGACTGGGAGGGGATTGGGAGGGAACTGGGAGGGACTGGGAGAGGATTGTGGGGAATGGGAGGGAATGGGGGGCAATGGGATGGACTGGGAGGGGATTGGGAAGGACTGGGGGGGAATGGAGGGGTAATGGGAGGGACTGGGATGGACTGGGAGGGACTGGGAGGGACTGGGAGGGACTGGGATGGACTGGGATGGACTGGAGGGACTGGTGGTCACTGGGGTCACTGGGGTCACTGGGGTCACTGGGGTCACCGGGTCCACGTGTCGCCCCAGGTCACAACGCCGATGACATCGCCGAGACCGTGCTCATGAACTTCCTGCGCGGGGACGTGGCGCGGCTGCGGCGCATGGCGGCCGAGGCCACCGGCATGGCCACCGACGTGGCCACCAACATGGCTGCCAACATGGCTGCCAATATGGCTGCCAAGGACACCAACATGGGCGACGAGGCCAACAACATGGCCGCCAACATGGCCACCAAGGACACCAACGTGGCCACCGACATGGCCACTGACATGGCTGCTGGGGCCACCAACATGGCCACCAACATGGCCGCCAATATGGCCACCAACATGGCCGCCAAGGACACCAACATGGGCGACGAGGTCAACAGCATGGCCACCAACATGGCTGCCAACATGGCTGCCAATATGGCCGCCAATATGGCCACCAACATGGCCACCAAGGACACCAATATGGCCGACGAGGACACCAACATGGCCGCCAACATGGCTGCCAATATGGCCACCAACATGGCTACCCAGGACACCAACATGGCTGCCAACATGGCCGCCAAGGACACCAACGTGGCTGATGAGGCCACCAACATGGCCGCCAACGTGGCCATCAACATGGCTGCCACTATGGCCACCAATATCGCCACCAACATGGCCACCAAGGACACCAATATGGCCGACGAGGCCACCAACATGGCCGTCAATATGGCCACCAACATGGCCACTAAGGACACCGACGTGGCCACCAAGGACAACAACGTGGCCACCGACATGGCTGCCGGGGCCACCAACATGGCCGCCAATATGGCCAGCAACGTGGCCACCAAGGACACCAACATGGCCGCCAACATGGTCACCGACATGGCCACCGACATGGCCACCAACATGGCCACCAAGGACACCAACGTGGCCACTGACATGGCCACTGACATGGCTGCCAAGGACAGCAACATGGCCACCAAGGACACCGACGTGGCCGCCAAGGACACCAACATGGCCGCCAACATGGCTGCCGACGTGGCCACCAAGGACAGCAACGTGGCCACTGACATGGCCGCCAACATGGCCGCCGGGGCCACCAACATGGCCACCAACATGGCCACCAAGGACACCGACGTGGCCGCCAAGGACACCAACATGGCCGCCAACATGGCTGCCGACGTGGCCACCAAGGACAGCAACGTGGCCACTGACATGGCCGCCAACATGGCCGCCGGGGCCACCAACATGGCCACCAACATGGCCACCAAGGACACCGACGTGGCCACTGACATGGCCACTGACATGGCTGCCGGGGCCACCAACATGGCCACCAACATGGCCACCAAGGACAGCAACGTGGCCACCGACATGGCTGCCAATATGGCCGCCAAGGACACCAACGTGGCCACCAAGGACAGCAACATGGCCACCAACATGGCCACTGACATGGCCACCAACATGGCCGCCAATATGGCTGCCGATGTGGCCACCAAGGACAGCAACGTGGCCACCAACATGGCCGACAACATGGCCACCAACATGGCCACCAACATGGCCGACAACATGGCTGCCGGGGCCACCAACATGGCCGACAACATGGCCACCAAGGACACCGACGTGGCCACTGACATGGCCACCAACATGGCTGCCGGGGCCACCAACGTGGTTGCCAACATGGCCACCGACGTGGCCACCAAGGACACCAACATGGCCAACGAGGTCAACAGCATGGCCGCCAATATGGCCGCCAAGGACACCAACATGGCTGCCACTATGGCCACCAACATGGCCACCAAGGACACCAATATGGCCGACGAGGCCACCAACATGGCTGCCAACATGGCCGCCAACATGGCTACCCAGGACACCAACATGGCCACCAATATGGCCGCCACTGAGGACACCAATGTGGCCACCAAGGACACCAACATGGCAACCAACATGGCCGCTGAGGGTGCCAACATGGCCGCCAATATGGCCACCACTGAGGACACAAACATGGCCACCAAGGACACCAATATGGCTGCCGAGGCCACCAACATGGCTACCAGGGACATTGACATGGCCACCAACATGGCCGCCAACATGGCCGCCAAGGCAGCCACCAACGTGGCCAGCAGGGGCACCAATGTGGCCACCGTGGACACCAGAGACGCCAACATGGCCGCCAAGGCCACCAGGAGCTGCCTGGGGGCCACCACGAGCTCCATGGAGACCACCAGGAACCCGATAGATCCCCCCAAGAACCCCATAGATCCCCCCAAGAAGCCCATGGAGACCACCAGGAACCCCATGGAACCCAACAGGAGCCCCATGGAGACCACCAGGAACTCCATAGAACCCCCCAAGAAGCCCATGGAGACCACCAGGAACCCCCCGGATCCCCCCAAGAACCCAATGGAACCCCCCAAGAAGCCCATAGAACCCCCCAAGAAGACCATGGAGACCATGGAGACCATGGAGACCACCAGGAACCCCATAGAACCCAACAAGAACCCCATGGAACCCAACAAGAACCCCATAGAACCCCCCACGAAGCCCATGGAGACCACCAGGAGCCCCATGGAGATCCACACAAACCCCATGGAGACCACCAGGAACCCCATAGAACCCAACAAGAACCCCATAGAACCCCCCAAGAAGCCCATGGAGACCACCAAGAACCCCATGGAACCCCCCAAGAAGCCCATGGACCCCATGGAGACCACCAGGAACCCCATAGAACCCAACAAGAACCCCATAGAACCCCCCAAGAAGCCCATGGAGACCACCAGGAACCCCATCGAACCCCCCAAGAACCCCACAGAACCCCCCAAGAAGCCCATAGAACCCCCCAAGAAGCCCATGGACCCCATGGAGACCACCAGGAACCCCATGGAGATCCATACAAGCTCTATGGAGACCACCAGGAACCCCATGGAACCCAACAAGAACCCCATAGAACCCAACAAGAACCCCATGGAACCCCCCAAGAACCCCATGGAGACCACCACAAACCCCATAGAACCCAACAAGAAGCCCATAGAACCCAACAAGAAGCCCATGGAACCCAACAAGAAGCCCATGGACCCCATGGAGACCACCAGGAACCCCATAGAACCCAACAGGAACCCCATCGAACCCCCCAAAAACCCCATCGAACCCCCCAAGAACCCCACAGAACCCCCCAAGAACCCCATAGAACCCCCCAAGAAGCCCATGGACCCCATGGAGACCACCAGGAACTCCATAGAACCCAACAAGAACCCCATAGAACCCCCCAAGAAGCCCATGGAGACCACCAGGAACCCCATGGAGACCACCAGGAACCCCATAGAACCCAACAAGAAGCCCATCGAACCCAACAAGAACCCCATAGAACCCCCCAAGAAGCCCATGGACCCCATGGAGACCACCAGGAACCCCATAGAACCCAACAAGAACCCCATGGACCCCATGGAGACCACCAGGAACCCCATAGAACCCAACAAGAAGCCCATAGAACCCAACAAGAAGCCCATGGAACCCAACAAGAACCCCATGGAACCCCCCAAGAAGCCCATGGAACCCCCCAAGAAGCCCATGGAACCCAATAGGAAGCCCATGGAGACCACCAGGAACCCCATAGAACCCAACAAGAAGCCCATAGAACCCAACAAGAAGCCCATGGAGACCATGGAGACCACCAGGAACCCGATAGAACCCAATAGGAACCCCATGGAGACCACCACAAACCTCATGGAGACCATCCGGAACCCCATAGAACCCAACAGGAACCCCATAGAACCCAACAGGAACCCCATAGAACCCCCCAAGAAGCCCATAGAACCCAACAAGAAGCCCATGAAACCCCCCAAGAACCCCATGGAACCCCCCAAGAAGCCCATGGAGACCACCAGGAACCCCATGGATTCCCCCAAGAACCCCATCGAACCCCCCAAGAACCCCATCGAACCCCCCAAGAACCCCATAGAACCCCCCACGAACCCCATCGAACCCCACAAGAAGCCCACAGAACCCCCCAAGAACCCCATAGAACCCCCCAAGAAGCCCATGGACCCCATGGAGACCACCAGGAACCCCATAGAACCCCCCAAGAAGCCCATGGAGACCACCAGGAACCCCATGGAGACCACCAGGAACCCCATAGAACCCCCCAAGAACCCCATGGAGACCACCAGGAACCCCATAGAACCCCCCAAGAAGCCCATAGAACCCAACAAGAACCCCATGGAGACCACCACGAACCCCACAGATCTCCCTAAGAAGCCCATGAAACCCCCCAAGAAGCCCATGGAACCCAATAGGAACCCCATGGAGACCACCAGGAACCCCATAGAACTCAACAGGAACCCCATAGAACCCAACAAGAAGCCCATGGAACCCATGGAGACCACCAGGAACCCCATAGAACCCAACAAGAACCCCATAGAACCCAACAAGAACCCTACAGAACCCAACAAGAACCCCATAGAACCCCCCAAGAAGCCCATTGAACCCCCCACGAACCCCATGGAACCCCCCAAGAACCCCATAGAACTCAACAAGAAGCCCATAGAACCCCCCATGAACCCCATAGAACCCCCCAAGAACCCCACAGAACCCCCCAAGAACCCCATAGAACCCCCCAAGAAGCCCATGGACCCCATGGAGACCACCAGGAACCCCATGGAGACCACCAGGAACCCCATAGAACCCAACAAGAAGCCCATAGAACCCCCCAAGAACCCCATAGAACCCCCCACGAAGCCCATGGAGACCACCACAAACCCCATAGAACCCAACAAGAACCTCATAGAACCCAACAAGAAGCCCATGGAACCCAACAAGAAGCCCATGGACCCCATGGAGACCACCAGGAACCCCATGGAGACCACCAGGAACCCGATAGAACCCAACAAGAAGCCCATGGAACCCCCCAAGAAGCCCATGGACCCCATGGAGACCACCAGGAACCCCATAGAACCCAACAAGAACCCCATAGAACCCCCCAAGAACCCCATGGAACCCCCCAAGAAGCCCATGGAGACCACCAGGAACCCCATAGAACCCAATAGGAACCCCATGGAGACCACCACAAACCTCATGGAGACCACCAGGAACTCCATAGAACCCAACAAGAAGCCCATAGAACCCCCCAAGAAGCCCATAGAACCCAATAGGAACCCCATGGAGACCACCATGAACCCCATGGAGACCACCAGGAACCCCATAGAACCCAACAAGAAGCCCATAGAACCCAACAACAACCCCACAGAACCCAACAAGAACCCCATCGAACCCCCCAAGAAGCCCATAGAACCCCCCAAGAAGCCCATAGAACCCCCCAAGAAGCCCATGGAGACCACCAGGAACCCGATAGAACCCAACAAGAAGCCCATGGAGACCACCACGAACCCCACAGATCCCCCCAAGAAGCCCATGAAACCCCCCAAGAACCCCACAGAACCCCCCAAGAAGCCCACCGAACCCCCCAAGAAGCCCCTGAGGACCCCCAGGAAGCCCCCCCCGTCTCCGGTAGCCGCCCCGTGGCCCCCGGTGCCGCGGCTCAAGCCGCTCCGGCACGCCTACGAGAAGGAGATCGTCCTGCTCGCCCACTACCTGGGGCTACGTTACTTCAGCACCGAGTGCGTCTACGCGCCCCACGCCTTCCGTGGCCACCCCAGGGGCCTCCTCAAGGACCTGGAGGCCACCCGGCCCAGCACGGTAGCCGCCCTGGGCCACTCGGGTCGCCGTTTGGCCATCGGGGAAGCGGCGGGGCCGGCGGCGGCGCTGGGGGCTTGTAGCCGTTGCGGGTTCGCTAGTAGCCGGGGGTTGTGTAAGGCGTGCGTGTTGGTGGCCGCCGTGGAGAAGGGGAGGCCGAGGGTGGCGTTGGGCAAGAGGGATGTGGAGGTGGCTACTTGGGGGGGGGAGGGGTGGGGGGGTTATGGGGGTGGTGGTCACCAGGGTGGTGGCCAAGGGGTTGGTGGCCACCGGGATGATGGTCAAGGGGTTGGTGGCCACTGGGATGGTGGTCATGGGGTTGGTGGCCATGGGACTTGTTGTCATGGGGTTGGTGGCCACCAAGGTGGTGGTCATGGGCTTGGTGGTCATGGGCTTGGTGGTCATGGGCTTGGTGGTCATGGGCTTGGTGGCCACCAGGATGATGGTCATGGGGTTGGTGGCCAAGGGGTTGGTGGCCACCAAGATGATGGTCAAGGGGTTGGTGGCCACCAGGATGGTGGTCAAGGGGTTGGTGGCCACCAGGATGGTGGTCATGGGGTTGGTGGCCATGGGACTTGTTGTCATGGGGTTGGTGGCCACCAGGATGGTGGTCATGGGCTTGGTGGCCATGGGACTTGTTGTCATGGGAGTGGTGGCCACCAAGGTGGTGGTCATGGGGTTGGTGGCCAAGGGGTTGGTGGCCACCAAGATGATGGTCATGGGGTTGGTGGCCATGGGACTTGTTGTCATGGGGTTGGTGGCCACCAGGATGGTGGTCATGGGGTTGGTGGCCACTGGGATGGGGTCCATGGGGTTGATAGTCATGGGGTTGGTGGCCAAGGGGTTGGTGGCCACCGGGATGATGGTCATGGAGTTGGTGGCCATGGGACTTGTTGTCATGGGAGTGGTGGCCACCAAGGTGGTGGTCATGGGGTTGGTGGCCAAGGGGTTGGTGGCCACCGGGATGATGGTCATGGGAGTGGTGGCCACCAGGATGGTGGTCATGGAGTTGGTGGCCACCAGGATGGTGGTCATGGAGTTGGTGGCCATGGAACTTGTTGTCATGGGCTTGGTGGCCACCAAGGTGGTGGTCAAGGGGTTGGTGGTCATGGGCTTGGTGGTCATAGGCTTGGTGGCCACCGGGATGATGGTCATGGGGTTGGTGGCCAAGGGGTTGGTGGCCACCAGGATGGTGGTCATGGAGTTGGTGGCCATGGGACTTGTTGTTATGGGAGTGGTGGCCACCAGGATGGTAGTCATGGGCTTGGTGGCCACCAGGATGGTGGTCATGGAGTTGGTGGCCATGGGACTTGTCATGGAGTTGGTGGCCATGGGACTTGTTGTTATGGGAGTGGTGGCCACCAAGGTGGTGGTCATGGGGTTGGTGGCCACCAAGATGGTGGTCATGGAGTTGGTGGCCATGGGACTTGTTGTCATGGGCCCAGTGGCCATGGGGCTGGTGGCCATGGGACTGGTGGCCACCAGGATGATGGTCACGGGCCCAGTGGCCATGGGACTTGTTGCCATGGGGCTGGTGACCATGGGACTTGTTGCCATGGGCCCGGTGGCCATGGGGCTGGTGACCATGGGGCTGGTGGCCATGGGGCTGGTGGCCACGGGGCTGGTGACCATGGGGCTGGTGACCATGGGACTTGTTGCCATGGGCCCGGTGGCCATGGGCCCGGTGGCCATGGGACTTGTTGCCATGGGACTTGTTGCCATGGGCCCGGTGGCCATGGGCCCAGTGGCCATGGGGCTGGTGGCCGTGGGGCTGGTGGCCACCAGGATGATGGTCATGGAGTTGGTGGCCACGGGGCTTGTTGCCATGGGACTTGTTGCCATGGGGTCAGTGGCCATGGGCCCGGTGGCCATGGGGCTGGTGACCCTGGGCCTGGTGGCCATGGGGCTGGTGGCCATGGGCCTGGTGACCATGGGGCTTGTTGCCATGGGCCCGGTGGCCATGGGGCTGGTGGCCATGGGGCTGGTGGCCACCAGGATGATGGTCACGGGGTCGGTGGCCATGGGGCTGGTGGCCATGGGGCTGGTGGCCATGGGACTTGTTGCCATGGGACTTGTTGCCATGGGCCCGGTGGCCATGGGGCTGGTGGCCATTGGGCTGGTGGCCCCGTGGCCAGCGGGTGGGGGCGGGGGGAGGGGCGGCCGGTGGAGGTGGAGCTGGTGGTGGGGGAGGGGCGGTCGGTGCGGCGGCGCTTCCTGGGGGTGGGGCAGGTGCGGGGGGCGCTCAACGTCTGGGACTTCTAGGGGGGGGTCACTGGGGTCATTTGGGGTCATTGGGGGGTCACTGGGGTCATTGGGGGGTCACTGGGGTCATTAGGGGGTCCCTAATGTAATTGGGGGGTCCCTGGGTTAATTGGGGGTCCCTAAGGTAATTAAGAGGCCCTGGGTTAATTGGGGGGTCCCTAAGTTAATTGGGGGTCTCTAATGTAATTGGGGGCTCCCTGGGTTAATTGTGGGTCCCTAATGTAATTAGGGGGTCCCTGGGTTAATTGGGGTCCCTAAGTTAATTAGGAGGCCCTGCATTAATTGGGGGTCCCTAAGGTAATTAGGGGGTCGCTGGGTTAATTGGGGGATCCCTAAGTTAATTAGGAGGCCCTGGGATAATTGGGGGGTCCCTAATGTAATTGGGGGGTCCCTGGGTTAATTGGGGTCCCTAAGGTAATTAAGAGGCCCTGGGTTAATTGGGGGGTCCCTGGGTTAATTGGGGGGTCCCTAAGTTAATAAGGGGGTCCCTGGGTTAATTGGGGGGTCCCTGGGTTAATTGGGTGTCCCTAAGGTAATTAGGGGGTCTCTAAGTTAATTAGGGGGCCTTAAGTTAATTAGGGGGTCCCTGGGTTAATTAGGGGGTCCCTGGGTTAATTGGGTGTCCCTAAGGTAATTAGGGGGTCCCTAAGTTAATTAGGGGCTCCTAAGTTAATTGGGGGTCCCTGGGTTAATTAGGGGGACCCTGGGTTAATTGGGATCCCTGGCGCTGGTTGGGGGGCAGTAGGACCCTGGGGAGCTGTGGGCGGGGCTTTGGGCTTGTGGGCGTGGTCAGAGGAGGGGCGGTGGTTACGCCCTGTGACGTTCCCGCGCGATATGCAAATGAGTTGCGGTTGGGGGCGTGGCCGTGCAAATGAGCGCACGTGCAAATAAACCTGTGTGAGGTGTTTATGCAAATGAGCGATTGTGGGCGTGGTCTGTTGCAAAAGGAGGGTGTGGCCGGGAGGAGGGGGGGGCGTGGCTGTGCAAACCACAGACCAATCAGCAGCCATGTGGGGGGAATAAGAAGCGGGAAGGGGGCGTGGCTATGCAAATGAGATGGCCACATGGGCGTGGTGTGTAAAATGAGGGGGCGGTGATATGCAAATGAGCAGAGCGATGGGCGTGGCCACGGGGAGTTATGTAGGACTGGGGAGCGGCATTGAGAGCACTCGGCGCGCCTGTTATGCAAATGAGCAGGGCGGTGGGCGTGGCCACGGGGAGTTATGTAGGGCGGGGAAGTGGCATTGAGAGCATCAGGCGCGCCTTTTATGCAAATGAGCAGAGCGGTGGGCGTGGCCACGGGGGGTTATGTAGGACCGGGGAGAGGCATTGAGAGCATCGGGCGCGCCTTTTATGCAAATGAGCAGAGCGGTGGGCGTGGCCACGGGGAGTTATGTATTACTGGGGAGCGGCACTGAGAGCACTCGGCGCGCCTTTTATGCAAATGAGCAGAGCGGTGGGCGTGGCCACGAGGAGTTATGTAGGACTGGGGTGCGGCATTGAGAGCACCCGGCGCGCCTTTTATGCAAATGAGCAGAGCGATGGGCGTGGCCACGGGGAGTTATGTAGGACTGGGGAGCGGCACTGAGAGCACTCGGCGCGCCTTTAATGCAAATGAGCAGAGCGGTGGGCGTGGCCGGCTATGCAAACGAGCCGCGCGGGATCCTGCCCCGCCTTTTTCCCCTCCCACACCGTGCGTGGTGACGTCAGTTCCGGCGCGGCGGGAAGATGTCGGGGTGGCGGCTGCAGCTGGAGCCGCTGCGGGAGCCGCTGGGGCTGGTGCGGGGCCTGCAGTGGGTGAGAATGGGAATGAATGGGGACTGGGAGGGACTGGGGGGGACTGGGGGGGACTGGGATGGACTGGGATGGGACTGGGAGGGACTGGGAGCACTGGGGGAGCCGCTGGGGCTGGTGCGGGGCCTGCAGTGGGTGAGAATGGGAATGAATGGGGACTGGGGGGACTGGGGGGACTGGGAGGGACTGGGAGGGACTGGGGGGGACTGGGAGGGACTGGGAGGGAGTGGGAGGGACTGGGATGGACTGGGAGGAGATGGGAATGTACTGAGAGGTCACTGGGATGAACTGGGATGAACTGGGAGGCACTGGGACAGTCAATGGGAGTCACTGGGATGGACTGGGAGGTTCAATGGGAGTCACTGGGATGGACTGGGAGGGACTGGGATGGACTGGGAGGGACTGGGATGGACTGGGGGGGACTGGGATGGACTGGGAGGGTCACTGGGAGGGACTGGGATGGACTGGGAGGGACTGGGATGGACTGGGGGGGACTGGGAGGGACTGGGAGGGTCAATGGGAGGGACTGGGATGGACTGGGAGGGACTGGGATGGACTGGGGGGGACTGGGATGGACTGGGAGGAGATGGGAATGTACTGAGGGGTCACTGGGATGAACTGGGATGAACTGGGGGGGACTGGGAGGCACTGGGAAGGTCAATGGGATGAACTGGGAGGGACTGGGATGAACTGGGATGGGCTGGGATGAACTGGGATGGACTGGGAGGGTCAATGGGAGTCACTGGGATGAACTGGGAGGGACTGGAAGGGTCAATGGGGGTCACTGGGAGGTCCCTCTAAGTGATACTGGGGGGAACTGGGATGAACTGGGAAAGAGCTTAAGTGAGAGTGGGAGACACTGGGGTGGACTGGGATGGTCAATGGGAGTCACTGGGAGCACTGGGAGGGTCACTGGGATGAACTGGGATGGACTGGGAGGCACTGGGAGGAGACGGGAATGTACTGAGGGGTCACTGGGATGAACTGGGAGGGACTGGGATGAACTGGGAGGGACTGGGATGAACTGGGATGGACTGGGAGGGACTGGGATGGGCTGGGATGAACTGGGAGGGACTGGGAGGGTCAATGGGAGTCACTGGGATGAACTGGGAGGAGATGGGAGGCACTGGGAGAGTCAATGGGAGGGACTGGGATGAACTGGGAGGGACTGGGATGAACTGGGAGGGACTGGGATGGACTGGGAGGGACTGGGATGGACTGGGAGGGTCAATGGGAGTCACTGGGATGAACTGGGAGGAAAATTTTGAAAATTGGAAAATTTTGAAAATTGGGAAATTTTGAAAATTGGGAAATTTGGGAATTTGAAAACTTGGAGATTTAGAATTTGGGAGATTTTGAATTTGGGAAAATTTGAATTTGGTAGATTTTGAATTTTGGAGAATTTGAATTTTGGAGATTTTGAATGTGGGAACTTTTGAATTTGGGAGATTTTGAATTTGGGAGATTTTGAATTTGGGAGATTTTGAATTTGGGAGATTTTGAATTTGGGAAACTTTGAATTTGGGAAATTTAGAATTTTGGAGATTTTGAATGTGGGAAATTTTGAATTTGGGAAAATTTGCATTTTGGAAATTTGGGAAATTTTGGAGATTTTGGAGATTTTGAATTTTGGAGATTTTGAATTTTGGAGATTTTGAATTTTGGAGATTTTGAATTTTGGAGATTTTGAATTTGGGAAACTTTGAATTTGGGAAATTTTGAATTTGGGAAATTTTGAATTTGGGAAACTTTGAATTTGGGAGATTTAGAATTTGGGAACTTTTGAATTTGGGAACTTTTGAATTTGGGAACTTTTGGATTTTGGAAACTTTGAATTTGGGAGATTTAGAATTTGGGAACTTTAGAATTTGGGAAAATTTGCATTTGGGAAATTTTGGATTTGAGAAATTTTGACTTTGGGAACTTTTGAATTTGGGAGATTTTGAATTTGGGAACTTTAGAACTTGGGAACTTTAAAATTTGGGAAAATTTGCATTTGGGAAAATTTGCATTTGGGAAATTTTGAATTTGGGAGATTTTGAATTTGGGAGATTTTGAATTTGGGAGATTTTGAATTTTGGAACTTTTGCATTTGGGAAATTTTGCATTTGGGAAAATTTGAATTTGGTAGATTTTGCATTTTGGAGATTTTGAATTTTGGAGATTTTGAATGTGGGAACTTTTGAATTTTGGAACTTTTGAATTTGGGAGATTTTGAATTTGGGAAAATTTGCATTTTGGAAATTTTGGAAATTTTGAATTTTGGAAATTTTGAATTTTGGAAATTTTGAATGTGGGAACTTTTGAATTTGGGAGATTTTGAATTTGGGAAACTTTGAATTTGGGAAATTTAAAATTTTGGAGATTTTGAATGTGGGAAATTTTGAATTTGGGAAAATTTGCATTTTGGAAATTTTGGAAATTTTGCATTTTGGAAATTTTGGAAATTTTGAATTTTGGAAATTTTGAATTTTGGAAATTTTGAATTTTGGAAATTTTGGAAATTTTGGAAATTTTGAATTTGGGAAATTTTGAATTTTGGGAAATTTTGAATTTTGGAAATTTTGAATTTTGAAAATTTTGAATTTGGGAAATTTTGAATTTGGGAAATTTTGGTTCCAAATTGGAACCGTGTCCCCCTTTGGTTCCCTCCCCCTCCCCCCCGGCTCCGTTTTGGGTGCAAATCCCCGTTTTTGCCCATTTCCCGCCAGTTTTTCTCCATCTTCGCCTTCGCCACGGTGGGCGGGTACAGCGGCGCCGTCTCCTTCCGCGTCAGCTGCTCCAACCAATCAGACGTCACCGTCAGCGCCGCCTTCGCCTACCCCTTCCGGTGAGGCCCCTGATTGGGCGGGGAGAGGCTGGGGGGGCGGGGCCAGGTGGGTGGAGCCGTTTGATTGGCTCATCGGGTCTTCTGGGTTGGGAGGTGGTGGGAAGTCAAGGTAGGTTCTAGAAGGTCCAAGAGGGTTCTAGAAGGTCCAAGAGGGTTCTAGAAGGTCCAGGAAGGTTCTAGAAGGTCCAAGAGGGTTCTAGAAGGTCCAAGAGGGTTCTAGAAGGTCCAAGAAGGTTCTAGAAGGTCCAACCAGCTCTTGGACATCATGGGAGATGGTGGAAGGTCCAAGAGGGTTCTAGAAGGTCCAAGAGGGTTCTAGAAGGCCCAAGAAGGTTCTAGAAGGCCCAACCAGCTCCTGGATATCATGGGAGATGGTGGAAGATCTAAGAAGGTTCTAGAGGGCCCAAGAGGGTTCTAGAAGGTTCTAGGAGCCCAAAGAGGGTTCTAGGAGCCCCTAAGAAGGCCGAAGAGGGTTCTAGGAGGCCCAAGAGGGTTCTAGGAGGCCCAAGAATACCCAAGAGGGTTCTAGGAGACCCAAGAGGGTTCTAGAAGGTTCTAGGAGACCCAAGAAGGCCCAAGAGGGTTCTAGGAGGCCCAAGAGGGTTCTAGAAGGCCCAAGAGGGTTCTCGGAGGCCCAAGAAGGCCCAAGAGGGTTCTAGGAGGCCCAAGAGGGTTCTATGAGGCCCAAGAGGGTTCTATGAGGCCCAAGAAGGTTCTAGGAGGCCCAAGAAGGCCCAAGAGGGTTCTAGGAGGCCCAAGAGGGTTCTAGGAGGCCCAAGAGGGTTCTAGAAGGCCCAAGAGGGTTCTAGGAGGCCCAAGAAGGTTCTAGGAGGCCCAAGAAGGCCCAAGAAGGTTCTAGAAGGCCCAAGAGGGTTCTAGAAGGTTCTAGAAGGCTCCGGAAATCCCAACCCCCCCCCCCCGTTGTCGTGACCCAGGTTGAACCAGGCCACCTTCTGGCCCTCGTTGCCCGGGCTGTGCAACCAGACGTGGGCGCAGGACGTGCACCTGGTGGGCGACTTCTCGGGGGCGGCGCAGTTCTTCGTGGCCGTGGCCGCGTTGGCCTTCCTGGGCAGCACGGCCGCCGCCGCGCTCTACCTGGCCTACATGCACCTGTACCGCCGCGCGGGCGCCCGCCTGCCCCTCCTGGTGAGCGCCGCGCCTCGCGGGCTCGGCCGGCTGTCCGGCGCGGGCTTGTCTGTCTGTCCGTCATGGTCTTGTCCGTCTTGGTCTTGTCCATCCATCCTGGTCACCTCCGTCCATCCGTCTTGGTCTTGTTCGTCTTGGTCTTGTCCGTCTTGGTCTTGTCGATCTTGGTCTTGTCCGTCTTGGTCTTCTCCGTCCATCCTGGTCACCTCCATCCATCCATCTTGATCTTGTCCATCTTGATCTTGTCCGTCTTGGTCTTGTCCGTCTTGGTCTTCTCCGTCCATCCTGGTCACCTCCGTCCATCCATCTTGGTCTTGTCCGTCTTGGTCTTGTCCATCTTGGTCTTGTCCATCTATCCTGGTCTTCTCCATCCATCCTGGTCACCTCCATCCATCCGTCTTGGTCTTGTCCATCCTGGTTTTCTCCATCCATCCTGGTCACCTCCATCCATCCATCTTGGTCTTGTCCGTCTTGGTCTTGTCCATCTTGGTCTTGTCCATCTATCCTGGTCTTCTCCATCCATCCTGGTCACCTCCATCCATCCGTCTTGGTCTTGTCCATCCTGGTTTTCTCCATCCATCCTGGTCACCTCCATCCATCCATCTTGGTCTTGTCCATCTTGGTCTTGTCCATCTTGGTCTTCTCCATCCATCCATCTTGGTCTTCTCCATCCATCCGTCTTGGTCACCTCCATCCATCCGTCTTGATCTTGTCCATCTTGGTCTTGTCCATCTTGGTCTTGTCCATCTTGGTCTTGTCCATCCATCTTGGTCTTCTCCATCCATCCTGGTCATCTCCATCCATCTATCTTGGTCTTGTCCATCTTGGTCTTGTCCATCCATCCTGGTCACCTCCATCCATCCGTCTTGGTCTTGTCCGTCTTGGTCTTGTCCGTCTTGGTCTTGTCCGTCTTGGTCTTGTCCATCTTGGTCTTCTCCATCCATCCTGGTCACCTCCATCCATCCATCTTGGTCTTCTCCGTCCGTCTCCATCCGTCCGTCTCCATCCGTCCGTCTTGGTCTTGTCCATCTTGGTCTTGTCCATCTTGGTCTTGTCCATCACTTCTGGTCATCTCCGTCCATCCTTCATCCATCTTGGTCTTGTCCGTATTGGTCTTGTACATCCATCCTGGTCACCTCCGTCCATCTATCTTGGTCTTGTCCATCCTGGTCTTCTCCATCCATCCTGGTCTTCTCCATCCATCCTGGTCTTCTCCATCCATCCTGGTCACCTCCGTCCATCCGTCTTGGTCTTGTCCATCTTGGTCTTGTCCATCTTGGTCTTGTCCATCCATCCTGGTCACCTCCATCCATCCATCCTGGTCATCTCCATCCGTCTATCTTGGTCTTGTCCATCTTGGTCTTGTCCATCTTGGTCTTGTCCATCTTGGTCTTGTCCATCTTGGTCTTCTCCGTCCATCCTGGTCACCTCCGTCCATCCATGTTGGTCTTGTCCATCTTGGTCATCTCCGTCCGTCTTGGTCACCTCCGTCCGTCCATCTTGGTCATCTCTGTCCATCTTGGTCATGTCCATCCATCCATCTTGGTCTTCTCCATTCTCCATCCATCCATCCTGGTCTTCCCCATCCATCCATCATGGTCTTCTCCATCCCTCCTGGTCATCTCCGTCCATCTTGGTCACCTCCATCCGTCCATCTCCATCCGTCCATCTCCATCCGTCCATCTCCATCCGTCCATCTTGGTCTTGTCCATCTTGGTCTTGTCCATCACTCCTGGTCATCTCCGTCCATCCTCCATCCATCTTGGTCTTGTCCATCCATCCTGGTCACCTCCATCCATCCGTCTTGGTCTTGTCCGTCTTGGTCTTGTCCGTCTTGGTCTTGTCCATCCATCCTGGTCACCTCCATCCATCCGTCTTGATCTTGTCCATCTTGGTCTTGTCCATCTTGGTCTTGTCCATCTTGGTCTTGTCCATCTTGGTCTTCTCCATCCATCCTGGTCACCTCCATCCATCCGTCTTGGTCTTGTCCGTCTTGGTCTTGTCCATCCATCCTGGTCACCTCCATCCGTCCATCTTGGTCTTCTCCGTCCATCTTGGTCTTCTCCATCCATCCTGGTCACCTCCATCCATCCATCCTGGTCATCTCCATCCGTCCATCTTGGTCTTGTCCATCTTGGTCTTGTCCATCACTTCTGGTCATCTCCGTCCATCCTCCATCCATCTTGGTCACCTCCGTCCATCCGTCTTGGTCTTGTCCATCTTGGTCATCTCCATCCATCCTGGTCACCTCCATCCATCCATCTTGGTCTTGTCCGTCTTGGTCTTGTCCGTCTTGGTCTTGTCCATCTATCCTGGTCTTCTCCGTCCATCCATCCTGGTCACCTCCGTCCATCCGTCTTGGTCTTGTCCGTCTTGGTCTTGTCCTTCTTGGTCTTCTCCATCCATCCTGGTCACCTCCATCCATCCGTCTTGATCTTGTCCATCTTGATCTTGTCCGTCTTGGTCTTGTCCATCTTGGTCTTGTCCATCTTGGTCTTCTCCATCCATCCTGGTCACCTCCATCCATCCGTCTTGATCTTGTCCATCTTGGTCTTGTCCATCTTGGTCTTGTCCGTCTTGGTCTTCTCCATCCATCCTGGTCACCTCCGTCCATCCATCTTGGTCTTGTCCGTCTTGGTCATGTCCATCCATCCGTCTTGGTCTTGTCCATCTTGGTCTTGTCCGTCTTGGTCTTGTCCGTCTTGGTCTTCTCCATCCATCCTGGTCACCTCCATCCGTCTATCTTGATCTTGTCTATCTTGGTCTTGTCCATCTTGGTCTTGTCCATCTTGGTCTTCTCCATCCATCCGTCTTGGTCTTGTCCATCTTGGTCTTCTCCATCCATCCGTCTTGGTCTTGTCCATCTTGGTCTTGTCCATCTTGGTCTTGTCCATCCATTCTGGTCACCTCCGTCCATCCGTCTTGGTCTTGTCCATCTTGGTCTTGTCCATCTTGGTCTTGTCCATCTTGGTCTTGTCCGTCTTGGTCTTGTCCATCTATCCTGGTCTTCTCCATCCATCCTGGTCACCTCCATCCAACCGTCTTGGTCTTGTCCATCTTGGTCACCTCCGTCCATCCATCTTGGTCTTGTCCGTCTTGGTCTTGTACATCTTGGTCTTGTCCGTCTTGGTCTTGTCCATCTTGGTCTTGTCCGTCTTGGTCTTGTCCGTCTTGGTCTTGTCCATCTTGGTCTTGTCCATCTTGGTCTTGTCCGTCTTGGTCTTGTCCATCTTGGTCTTGTCCGTCTTGGTCTTCTCCGTCCATCCTGGTCACCTCCGTCCATCCGTCTTGGTCTTGTCCGTCTTGGTCTTGTCCATCTTGGTCTTCTCCATCCATCCTGGTCATCTCCATCCATCTATCGTGGTCTTGTCCATCTTGGTCTTCTCCATCCATCCTGGTCACCTCCATCCATCCATCTTGGTCTTGTCCATCTTGGTCATCTCCGTCCATCTTGGTCTTCTCCGTCCATCTTGGTCTTCTCCGTCCATCTTGGTCTTCTCCGTCCATCTTGGTCACCTCCATCCGTCCGTCTCCATCCGTCCGTCTCCATCCGTCCGTCTCCATCCGTCCGTCTCCATCCGTCCGTCTTGGTCTTGTCCATCTTGGTCTTGTCCATCACTTCTGGTCATCTCCGTCCATCCTTCATCCATCTTGGTCATGTCCATCCATCCGTCTTGGTCTTGTCCGTCTTGGTCTTGTCCGTCTTGGTCTTGTCCGTCTTGGTCTTGTCCGTCTTGGTCTTGTCCATCCATCTTGGTCTTCTCCATCCATCCTGGTCACCTCCATCCATCCATCCTGGTCATCTCCATCCATCCGTCTTGATCTTGTCCATCTTGGTCTTCTCCATCCATCCTGGTCACCTCCATCCATCCGTCTTGGTCTTGTCCGTCTTGGTCTTGTCCATCTTGGTCTTGTCCATCCATCCTGGTCACCTCCATCCATCCGTCTTGATCTTGTCCATCTTGGTCTTGTCCATCTTGGTCTTGTCCATCTTGGTCTTGTCCATCTTGGTCTTCTCCATCCATCCTGGTCACCTCCATCCATCCGTCTTGATCTTGTCCATCTTGGTCTTGTCCATCTTGGTCTTGTCCGTCTTGGTCTTCTCCATCCATCCTGGTCACCTCCGTCCATCCATCTTGGTCTTGTCCGTCTTGGTCATGTCCATCCATCCGTCTTGGTCTTGTCCATCTTGGTCTTGTCCGTCTTGGTCTTGTCCGTCTTGGTCTTCTCCATCCATCCTGGTCACCTCCATCCGTCTATCTTGATCTTGTCTATCTTGGTCTTGTCCATCTTGGTCTTGTCCATCTTGGTCTTCTCCATCCATCCGTCTTGGTCTTGTCCATCTTGGTCTTGTCCATCTTGGTCTTGTCCATCCATTCTGGTCACCTCCGTCCATCCGTCTTGGTCTTGTCCATCTTGGTCTTGTCCATCTTGGTCTTGTCCATCTTGGTCTTGTCCATCTTGGTCTTGTCCGTCTTGGTCTTGTCCATCTATCCTGGTCTTCTCCATCCATCCTGGTCACCTCCATCCAACCGTCTTGGTCTTGTCCATCTTGGTCACCTCCGTCCATCCGTCTTGGTCTTGTCCGTCTTGGTCTTCTCCATCCATCCTGGTCACCTCCGTCCATCCATCTTGGTCTTGTCCGTCTTGGTCTTGTCCATCTTGGTCTTGTCCGTCTTGGTCTTGTCCGTCTTGGTCTTGTCCATCTTGGTCTTGTCCATCTTGGTCTTGTCCGTCTTGGTCTTGTCCGTCTTGGTCTTGTCCATCTTGGTCTTGTCCGTCTTGGTCTTGTCCATCTTGGTCTTGTCCATCTTGGTCTTCTCCATCCATCCTGGTCACCTCCGTCCATCCGTCTTGGTCTTGTCCGTCTTGGTCTTGTCCATCTTGGTCTTCTCCATCCATCCTGGTCACCTCCATCCATCCATCTTGGTCTTGTCCATCTTGGTCATCTCCGTCCATCTTGGTCTTCTCCGTCCATCTTGGTCTTCTCCGTCCATCTTGGTCACCTCCATCCGTCCGTCTCCATCCGTCCGTCTCCATCCGTCCGTCTTGGTCTTGTCCATCTTGGTCTTGTCCATCACTTCTGGTCATCTCCGTCCATCCTTCATCCATCTTGGTCATGTCCATCCATCCGTCTTGGTCTTGTCCGTCTTGGTCTTGTCCGTCTTGGTCTTGTCCATCCATCTTGGTCTTCTCCATCCATCCTGGTCACCTCCATCCATCCATCCTGGTCACCTCCATCCATCCGTCTTGATCTTGTCCATCTTGGTCTTGTCCATCTTGGTCTTGTCCATCTTGGTCTTGTCCATCTTGGTCTTCTCCATCCATCCTGGTCACCTCCATCCATCCGTCTTGATCTTGTCCATCTTGGTCTTGTCCATCTTGGTCTTGTCCATCTTGGTCTTCTCCATCCATCCTGGTCACCTCCGTCCATCCGTCTTGGTCTTGTCCGTCTTGGTCTTGTCCATCCATCCTGGTCACCTCCATCCATCCGTCTTGATCTTGTCCATCTTGGTCTTGTCCATCTTGGTCTTGTCCATCTTGGTCTTGTCCATCTTGGTCTTCTCCGTCCCTCTTGGTCATCTTCGTCCATCCATCTTGGTCATCTCCGTCCATCTTGGTCTTCTCCATCCATCTTGGTCTTGTCCATCTTGGTCTTGTCCCTCCTGGTCATCTCCATCCATCCATCCTGGTCATCTCCGTCCATCTTGGTCTTGTCCATCTTGATCATCTCCATCCATCTTGGTCATCTCCAACCATCTTGGTCACCTCCATCCATCCATGTTGGTCTTGTCCATCTTGGTCTTCTCCGTCCATCCTGGTCACCTCCATCTGTCCATCTCCCTCCGTCCATCTTGGTCTTGTCCATCTTGGTCTTCTCCGTCCATCCTGGTCACCTCTGTCCGTCCATCCTGGTCATCTCTATCCATCCATCCTGTTCATCTCCATCCATCTTGGTCTTCTCTGTTCATCTTGGTCTTCTCCATCCATCCGTCCGTCCGTCTTGGTCGTCTCTATCCATCTTGGTCTTGTCTATCCATCCATCCTGATCTTGTCTGTCCGTCCATCCTGGTCTTGTCTGTCCATCCATCCTGATCTCGTCTGTCCGTCCATCCTGGTCTTGTCTATCCGTCCATCCTGGTCTTGTCTATCCGTCCATCCTCATCTTGTCTGTCCATCCTCATCTTGTCTGTCCGTCCATCCTGATCTTGTCTGTCCGTCCATCCTCATCTTGTCCATCCTGGTCTTGTCCATCGTGGTCTTGTCTGTCCGTCCGTCTTGGTCTTGTCTGTCCGTCCGTCCGGTTCCTTCCCCCCCATGTGCTGGTTGGGGACACATTGGGGGTCATGGGGACGTTTTGGGGGGTCAATAACCCGCTGACTTCTCTCCTCTCGCTGCCCTGGACAGGACATGGGGTAAGTGCCCCCCCCTTGGTTTTGGGGTCCCCCCCCATGGTTTTGGGGTCCCCCCCTTGGTTTTGGGGTCCCCCCCAGTTTTGGGGTCCCCCCACTTTTGGGGTCCCCCCAAACCTGTAGCACTTGGGTTCCCCCCATTGTCCTCCCCACCCCCACATTTTGGGGTCCCCTCCGTTGTCCTCCCCACCCCCACATTTTGGGGTCCCCCCATTGTCCTCCCCACCCCCACATTTTGGGGTCCCCCCCATTGTCCTCCCCACCCCCACATTTTGGGGTCCCCCCCACATTTTGGGGTCCCCCCCATTGTCCTCCCCACCCCCACATTTTGGGGTCCCCCCCACATTTTGGGGTCCCCCCCACATTTTGGGGTCCCCCCCATTGTCCTCCCCACCCCCACATTTTGGGGTCCCCCCAACATTTTGGGGTCCCCCCCATTGTCCTCCACACCCCCACATTTTGGGGTCCCCCCAACATTTTGGGGTCCCCCCCATTGTCCTCCCCACCCCCACATTTTGGGGTCCCCCCAACATTTTGGGGTCCCCCCCATTGTCCTCCACACCCCCACATTTTGGGGTCCCCCCAACATTTTGGGGTCCCCCCCATTGTCCTCCCCACCCCCACATTTTGGGGTTCCCCCAACATTTTGGGGTCCCCCCCATTGTCCTCCACACCCCCACATTTTGGGTTCCCCCCAACATTTTGGGGTCCCCCCCATTGTCCTCCCCACCCCCACATTTTGGGGTCCCCCCAACATTTTGGGGTCCCCCCCATTGTCCTCCCCACCCCCACATTTTGGGGTCCCCCCCATTGTCCTCACCACCCCCACATTTTGGGGTCCCCCCATTGTCCTCCCCACCCCCACATTTTGGGGTCCCCCCAACATTTTGGGGTCCCCCCATTGTCCTCCCCACCCCCACATTTTGGGGTCCCCCCCATTGTCCTCCCCACCCCCACATTTTGGGGTCCCCCCCACATTTTGGGGTCCCCCCCATTGTCCTCCCCACCCCCACATTTTGGGGTCCCCCCCACATTTTGGGGTCCCCCCCATTGTCCTCCCCACCCCCACATTTTGGGGTCCCCCCCACATTTTGGGGTCCCCCAAATTTTCCTCCCCACCCCCACATTTTGGGGTCCCCCCCATTGTCCTCCCCACCCCCACATTTTGGGGTCCCCCCCAACATATATGGATCCCCCCCATTGTTCTCCCCACCCCCCCATTGTCCTCCCCACCCCCACATTTTGGGGTCCCCCCAACATTTTGGGGTCCCCCACATTGTCCTCCCCACCCCCACATTTTGGGGTCCCCTCCATTGTCCTCCCCACCCCCACATTTTGGGGTCCCCCCACATTTTGGGGTCCCCCCCATTGTCCTCCCCACCCCCACATTTTGGGGTCCCCCCCATTGTCCTCCCCACCCCCACATTTTGGGGTCCCCCCCACATTTTGGGGTCCCCCAAATTTTCCTCCCCACCCCCACATTTTGGGGTCCCCCCCAACATATATGGATCCCCCCCATTGTCCTCCCCACCCCCACATTTTGGGGTCCCCCCATTGTCCTCCCCACCCCCACATTTTGGGGTCCCCCCAACATTTTGGGGTCCCCCCCATTGTCCTCCCCCTCCTCCACATTTTGGGGTCCCCCCCATTGTCCTCCCCACCCCCACATTTTGGGGTCCCCCCAACATTTTGGGGTCCCCCCCATTGTCCTCCCCTCCCCCACATTTTGGGGTCCCCCCATTGTCCTCCCCACCCCCACATTTTGGGGTCCCCCCCATTGTCCTCCCCTCCCCCACATTTTGGGGTCCCCCCAACATTTTGGGGTCCCCCCCATTGTCCTCCCCTCCCCCACATTTTGGGGTCCCCCCATTGTCATCCCCACCCCCACATTTTGGGGTCTCCCACCAACATTTTGGGGTCCCCCCCATAACCCGTAGCACTTGGTCTCCCCCAACTTCTGGCTCCCCCCATAACCCGTAGCACTTGGGTCCCCCCTATTGTCCTCCCCACCCCCAGGTCTTGGGGTCCCCCCCACTTTTGGGGTCCCCCCCCATTTTTGTGCCACTTGGTCTCCCCCACCTTCTGCCTCCCCCCATAACCCGCACCACTTGGTTCCTCCCACTCTCCTCCCTCACCACCTTCATATCCATTGGGTCTCCCCCATAGTTCCCCACCCCCCCCCCCGGATTTTTGGGGTCCCCCCCTCACTTTTGGGGTTCCCCCCCACTATCGTGACACTTGGGCTCCCCCCATAACCTGTAGCACTTGGACTCCCCCAACTTCTGGCTCCCCCTATAACCCGTAGCACTTGGGTCCCCCCTAATTGTCCTCCCCACCCCCACTTTTGGGGTCCCCCCCACTTTTGTGACACTTGGGCTCCCCCAACTTCTGGCTCCCCCCATAACCTGTAGCACTTGGGCTCCCCCAACTTCTGGCTCCCCCCATAACCTGTAGCACTTGGTCTCCCCCAACTTCTGGCTCCCCCCATAACCTGTAGCACTTGGTCTCCCCCAACTTCTGGCTCCCCCCATAACCTGTAGCACTTGGTCTCCCCCAACTTCTGGCTCCCCCCATAACCTGTAGCACTTGGACTCTCCCACCTTCTGCCTCCCCCCATAACCCGCACCACTTGGTTCCTCCCACTCTCCTCCCTCACCACCTTCATATCCATTGGGTCTCCCCCATAGTTCCCCACCCCCCCCCCCGGATTTTTGGGGTCCCCCCCTCACTTTTGGGGTTCCCCCCCACTATCGTGACACTTGGGCTCCCCCCATAACCTGTAGCACTTGGACTCCCCCAACTTCTGGCTCCCCCTATAACCCGTAGCACTTGGGTCCCCCCTAATTGTCCTCCCCACCCCCACTTTTGGGGTCCCCCCCACTTTTGTGACACTTGGGCTCCCCCAACTTCTGGCTCCCCCCATAACCTGTAGCACTTGGGCTCCCCCAACTTCTGGCTCCCCCCATAACCTGTAGCACTTGGTCTCCCCCAACTTCTGGCTCCCCCCATAACCTGTAGCACTTGGACTCTCCCACCTTCTGCCTCCCCCCATAACCCGCACCACTTGGTTCCTCCCACTCTCCTCCCTCACCACCTTCATATCCATTGGGTCTCCCCCATAGTTCCCCACCCCCCCCCCCCCCGGATTTTTGGGGTCCCCCCCCTCACTTTTGGGGTTCCCCCCCACTATGGTGACACTTGGGCTCCCCCCACAACCTGTAGCACTTGGTTTCCCCCAACTTCTGGCTCCCCCCATAACCCGTAGCACTTGGGTCCCCCCTAATTGTCCTCCCCACCCCCACTTTTGGGGTCCCCCCCACTTTTGTGACACTTGGGCTCCCCCAACTTCTGGCTCCCCCCATAACCCGTAGCACTTGGACTCTCCCAACTTCTGGCTCCCCCCATAACCTGTAGCACTTGGTCTCCCCCAACTTCTGGCTCCCCCCATAACCTGTAGCACTTGGACTCTCCCAACTTCTGGCTCCCCCCATAACCTGTAGCACTTGGTCTCCCCCAACTTCTGGCTCCCCCCATAACCCGTAGCACTTGGACTCTCCCAACTTCTGGCTCCCCCCATAACCTGTAGCACTTGGACTCTCCCAACTTCTGGCTCCCCCCATAACCCGTAGCACTTGGTCTCCCCCAACTTCTGGCTCCCCCCATAACCTGTAGCACTTGGTCTCCCCCAACTTCTGGCTCCCCCCATAACCCGTAGCACTTGGTCTCCCCCAACTTCTGGCTCCCCCCATAACCTGTAGCACTTGGGCTCCCCCAACTTCTGGCTCCCCCCATAACCTGTAGCACTTGGTCTCCCCCAACTTCTGGCTCCCCCCATAACCTGTAGCACTTGGTCTCCCCCAACTTCTGGCTCCCCCCATAACCCGTAGCACTTGGTTCCCCCCTAATTATCCTCCCCACCCCCAGGTCTTGGGGTCCCCCCACTTTTGGGGTCCCCCCCACTTCTGTGCCACTTGGTCTCCCCCACCTTCTGCCTCCCCCCATAACCCGCACCACTTGGTTCCTCCCACTCTCCTCCCTCACCACCTTCATATCCATTGGGTCTCCCCCATAGTTCCCCACGCCCCCCCCCCCGGATTTTTGGGGTCCCCCCCTCACTTTTGGGGTTCCCCCCCACTATCGTGACACTTGGGCTCCCCCCATAACCTGTAGCACTTGGTCTCCCCCAACTTCTGGCTCCCCCCATAACCCGTAGCACTTGGTCTCCCCCAACTTCTGGCTCCCCCCATAACCTGTAGCACTTGGTCTCCCCCAACTTCTGGCTCCCCCCATAACCCGTAGCACTTGGACTCTCCCAACTTCTGGCTCCCCCCATAACCTGTAGCACTTGGACTCTCCCAACTTCTGGCTCCCCCCATAACCTGTAGCACTTGGACTCTCCCAACTTCTGGCTCCCCCCATAACCCGTAGCACTTGGGTCCCCCCTAATTGTCCTCCCCACCCCCACTTTTGGGGTCCCCCCCACTTTTGTGACACTTGGGCTCCCCCAACTTCTGGCTCCCCCCATAACCCATAGCACTTGGACTCCCCCAACTTCTGGCTCCCCCCATAACCTGTAGCACTTGGACTCCCCCAACTTCTGGCTCCCCCCATAACCTGTAGCACTTGGACTCCCCCAACTTCTGGCTCCCCCCATAACCTGTAGCACTTGGTCTCCCCCAACTTCTGGCTCCCCCCATAACCCGTAGCACTTGGGTCCCCCCTAATTATCCTCCCCACCCCCAGGTCTTGGGGTCCCCCCACTTTTGTTCTCCCCCCCACTTGGTCTCCCCCACCTTCTGCCTCCCCCCATAACCCGCACCACTTGGTTCCTCCCACTCTCCCCCCTCACCACCTTCATATCCATTGGGTCTCCCCCATAGTTCCCCACCCCCCCCCCCCCGGATTTTTGGGGTCCCCCCCTCACTTTTGGGGTTCCCCCCCACTATCGTGACACTTGGGCTCCCCCCATAACCTGTAGCACTTGGTCTCCCCCAACTTCTGGCTCCCCCCATAACCCGTAGCTCTTGGGTCCCCCCTAATTGTCCTCCCCACCCCCACTTTTGGGGTCCCCCCCACTTTTGTGACACTTGGGCTCCCCCAACTTCTGGCTCCCCCCATAACCTGTAGCACTTGGGCTCCCCCAACTTCTGGCTCCCCCCATAACCCGTAGCACTTGGGTCCCCCCCTAATTGTCCTCCCCACCCCCACTTTTGGGGTCCCCCCCACTTCTGTGCCACTTGGTCTCCCCCACCTTCTACCTCCCCCCATAACCCGCACCACTTGGTTCCTCCCACTCTCCTCCCTCACCACCTTCATATCCATTGGGTCTCCCCCATAGTTCCCCACCCCCCCCCCCCCCCGGATTTTTGGGGTCCCCCCCCTCACTTTTGGGGTTCCCCCCCACTATGGTGACACTTGGGCTCCCCCCACAACCTGTAGCACTTGGTTTCCCCCAACTTCTGGCTCCCCCCATAACCCGTAGCACTTGGGTCCCCCCTAACTGTCCTCCCCACCCCCACTTTTGGGGTCCCCCCCACTTTTGTGACACTTGGTCTCCCCCAACTTCTGGCTCCCCCCATAACCTGTAGCACTTGGACTCCCCCAACTTCTGGCTCCCCCCATAACCTGTAGCACTTGGGCTCCCCCAACTTCTGGCTCCCCCCATAACCTGTAGCACTTGGGTCCCCCCTAATTATCCTCCCCACCCCCAGGTCTTGGGGTCCCCCCACTTTTGTGCTCCCCCCCATTTTTGTGCCACTTGGTCTCCCCCACCTTCTGCCTCCCCCCATAACCCGCACCACTTGGTTCCTCCCACTCTCCTCCCTCACCACCTTCATATCCATTGGGTCTCCCCCATAGTTCCCCACCCCCCCCCCCGGATTTTTGGGGTCCCCCCCTCACTTTTGGGGTTCCCCCCCACTATCGTGACACTTGGGCTCCCCCCATTACCCGTAGCACTTGGGCTCCCCCAACTTCTGGCTCCCCCCATAACCTGTAGCACTTGGGCTCCCCCAACTTCTGGCTCCCCCCATAACCCGTAGCACTTGGGTCCCCCCTAATTGTCCTCCCCACCCCCACTTTTGGGGTCCCCCCCACTTTTGTGACACTTGGTCTCCCCCAACTTCTGGCTCCCCCCATAACCTGTAGCACTTGGTCTCCCCCAACTTCTGGCTCCCCCCATAACCTGTAGCACTTGGTCTCCCCCAACTTCTGGCTCCCCCCATAACCTGTAGCACTTGGTCTCCCCCAACTTCTGGCTCCCCCCATAACCCGTAGCACTTGGGTCCCCCCTAATTATCCTCCCCACCCCCAGGTCTTGGGGTCCCCCCACTTTTGTTCTCCCCCCCACTTGGTCTCCCCCAACTTCTGGCTCCCCCCATAACCCGCACCACTTGGTTCCTCCCACTCTCCTCCCTCACCACCTTCATATCCATTGGGTCTCCCCCATAGTTCCCCACCGCCCCCCCCCGGATTTTTGGGGTCCCCCCCTCACTTTTGGGGTCCCCCCCCCCCCCGTGCCCCCCAGGACTTCCTGTGCACGGTGGCGCTGTCCTTCCTGTGGCTGGTGAGCTCGTCGGCCTGGGCCAAAGCGCTTGGGGACATCAGGACGTCCACGGGCGCCCCCCTGCCCGGCTGCACCCGGGGGGGCGTCACCTGTGTCCCCAATGGGAGCCCCCCCATGGGGTCCCTCAATGTGTCTGTGGTGGGTGATGGGGACAATGGGGACAATGGGGGGGAAACTGAGGCACAATGGGGACAATGGGGACAATGGGGGAACCCAATGGGGGGGAAACTGAGGCACAATGGGGGCAGTGGGGACAATGGGGGGGACAATGGGGGGCAGTGGGGGGGACAGTGGGGACAATGGGGGGGAACTGAGGCACAATGGGGACAATGGGGGCAATGGGGGACACAATGGGGGCAATGGGGGGCAATGGGGGGCAATGGGGGACACAATGGGGGGCAATGTGGGGGAAACTGAGGCACAATGGGGACAATGGGGGACACAATGGGGGGCAATGGGGGACACAATGGGGGCAATGGGGGGACAGTGTGGGACAATGGGGGGGACAATGGGGGGCAATGGGGACAATGGGGTGGATGGGACCCCCCCATGGGGTCCCTCAGTGTGTCTGTGGTGGGTGATGGGGACAATGGGGGGGGCAATGGGGGGCAATGGGGGGGAAACTGAGGCACAATGGGGACAATGGGGGGCAATGGGGGACACAATGGGGGGCAATGGGGGGACAGTGTGGGACAATGGGGACAATGGGGGACAATGGGGGACACAATGGGGACAATGGGGGGGAAACTGAGGCACAATGGGGGACAATGGGGGGCAATGGGGGACACAATGGGGGACGATGGGGGGACAGTCTGGGACAATGGGGACAATGGGGGACAATGGGGGACACAATGGGGACAATGGGGGGGAAACTGAGGCACAATGGGGACAGTGGGGGACAATGGGGGACACAATGGGGACAATGGGGGGGAAACTGAGGCACAATGGGGGACAATGGGGGGCAATGGGGGACACAATGGGGACAATGGGGCCAATGGGGGGACTGTGGGCAGCAATGGGGACAATGGGGGGACATCAGGACGTCCACGGGCGCCCCCCTGCCCGGCTGCACCCGGGGGGGCGTCACCTGTGTCCCCAATGGGAGCCCCCCCATGGGGTCCCTCAATGTGTCTGTGGTGGGTGATGGGGACAGTGGGGACAATGGGGGGGAAACTGAGGCACAATGGGGACAATGGGGACAATGGGGGAACCCAATGGGGGGGAAACTGAGGCACAATGGGGACAATGGGGGACACAATGGGGGGCAATGGGGGGGAAACTGAGGCACAATGGGGACAATGGGGGACACAATGGGGGCAATGGGGGGGAAACTGAGGCACAATGGGGACAATGGGGGACACAATGGGGGCAATGGGGGGGAAACTGAGGCACAATGGGGACAATGGGGGACACAGTGGGGGGCAATGGGGGGACAGTGGGGGCAATGGGGGGGAAACTGAGGCACAATGGGGGGGACAGTGTGGGACAATGTGGGTCTCAATGGGGGACCCAATGGGGGAACCCAATGGGGGGGAAACTGAGGCACAATGGGGGACAATGGGGGGGACAGTGTGGGACAATGTGGGTCTCAATGGGGGACCCAATGGGGGAACCCAATGGGGGGGAAACTGAGGCACAATGGGGACAATGGGGGCAATGGGGGACACAATGGGGGCAATGGGGGGGAAACTGAGGCACAATGGGGACAATGGGGGACACAATGGGGGGCAATGAGGGACACAATGGGGGCAATGGGGGGCAATGGGGGACACAATGGGGGCAATGGGGGGAAACTGAGGCACAATGGGGGACAATGGGGGACACAATGGGGGCAATGGGGGGGAAACTGAGGCACAATGGGGACAATGGGGGGCAATGGGGGACACAATGGGGGCAATGGGGGGGAAACTGAGGCACAATGGGGACAATGGGGGGCAATGGGGGGACAGTGTGGGACAATGGGGACAATGGGGGACTCAATGATGGACAATGGGGACAATGGGGGGGAAACTGAGGCACAATGGGGTCAATGGGGGACACAATGGGGGCAATGGGGGGGAAACTGAGGCACAATGGGGTCAATGGGGGGCAATGGGGGACCCAATGGGGGCAATGGGGGGGAAACTGAGGCACAATGGGGGCAATGGGGGGAAACTGAGGCACAATGGGGACAATGGGGGAACCCAATGGGGGGGAAACTGAGGCACAATGGGGAACACAATGGGGGCAATGGGGGGGAAACTGAGGCACAATGGGGACAATGGGGGACACAATGGGGGCAATGGGGGGGAAACTGAGGCACAATGGGGGACACAATGGGGGCAATGGGGGGGAAACTGAGGCACAATGGGGACAATGGGGGACACAATGGGGGCAATGGGGGGGAAACTGAGGCACAGCTGGGGGGTCGGTGCCATCGGGGGGAAACCGAGGCAGGTTGGGGTGGGATTTTGGGGCCAATTTGACCCATTTTGGGTCCGTTTCCCCCCCCCCCCGCCCCAGATCTTCGGCTTCCTCAACCTGCTCCTGTGGGTCGGCAGCTCCTGGTTCGTCTACAAAGAGACCGAGTTCCACCGCCCGGCCCCGCCCCCCACCACGCCCGCCGTGTGACCCCGCCCACCGCCACGCCCACTGCCACATGACCCTCCCCCCCCCCCCCCCTTCCCACCCTCCCCATCTCGAGTCCTTCCCATCCCCCCCATCTCAATTGCCCCCCCTTGATGATTTTGGGCTGGTCTTGGGTGAGTTTTGGGTGTGGCCTCTTCTGATTGGCTGCCGGACCGGGGATCAGCTGTGATTGGTGCAGGGGGAGGTGGGGACATAGGACACGAGTTCAAACTGGGCTGGACTGGGCTCAACTGGAGCCTTCTCCGGCTTGAGCTGCGCAGGGATTGGTTGAGTTGGCGTTGGTTGGCCATTGGTTGGTGCACTTGACCTTCGTTGGCCATTGGTTGGTCAAGTTGACATTGGTTGGCCATTGGTTGGTTCAGTTGACCATTGGTTGGCCATTGGTTGGTTCAGTTGACCATTGGTTGGCCATTGGTTGGTCAAGTTGACATTGGTTGGCCATTGGCTGGTCAAGTTGACATTGGTTGGCCATTGGTTGGTTCAGTTGACCATTGGCTGGTCATTGGTTGGTCAGGTTGACATTGGTTGGCCATTGGTTGGTCAAGTTGACATTGGTTGGCCATTGGTTGGTCAAGTTGACATTGGTTGGCCATTGGCTGGTCAAGTTGACGTTGGTTGGCCGTTGGTTGGTTCAGTTGACCATTGGCTGGCCATTGGTTGGTCAAGTTGACCTTTGTTGGCCATTGGTTGGTCAAGCTGACCATTGGTTGACCATTGGTTGGTTCAGTTGACCATTGGTTGGCCATTGGTTGCTCAGGTTGACATTGGTTGGCCATTGGTTGGTTCAGTTGACCATTGGTTGACCATTGGTTGGTTCAGTTGACCATTGGTTGACCATTGGTTGGTCAAGTTGACATTGGTTGGCCATTGGTTGGTGCAGTTGACCTTCGTTGGCCATTGGTTGGTCAAGTTGACATTCGTTGGCCATTGGTTGATCCAGTTGACCATTGGTTGGCCATTGGTTGATCCAGTTGACCATTGGTTGGCCATTGGTTGCTCAGGTTGACATTGGTTGGCCATTGGTTGGTCAAGTTGACCTTCGTTGGCCATTGGTTGGTCAAGTTGACCATTGGTAGACCATTGGTTGGTTCAGTTGACCATTGGTTGGCCATTGGTTGCTCAGGTTGACATTGGTTGGCCATTGGTTGGTTCAGTTGACCATTGGTTAACCATTGGTTGGTTCAGTTGACCATTGGTTGACCATTGGTTGGTCAAGTTGACATTGGTTGGCCATTGGTTGATCCAGTTGACCATTGGTTGGCCATTGGTTGGTCAAGTTGACCATTGGTTGGCCATTGGTTGGTTCAGTTGACCATTGGTTGACCATTGGTTGGTCAAGTTGACATTGGTTGGCCATTGGTTGGTCCAGTTGACCATTGGTTGGCCATTGGTTGATCCAGTTGACCATTGGTTGGCCATTGGTTGCTCAGGTTGACATTGGTTGGCCATTGGTTGGTTCAGTTGAGCATTGGTTGGCCATTGGTTGGTTCAGTTGAGCATTGGTTGGCCATTGGTTGGTCAAGTTGACCTTCGTTGGCCATTGGTTGGTCAAGTTGACCATTGGTTGACCATTGGTTGGTTCAGTTGACCATTGGTTGGCCATTGGTTGCTCAGGTTGACATTGGTTGGCCATTGGTTGGTCCAGTTGACGTTGGTTGGTCCAGTTGACGTTGGTTGGTCCAGTTGACGTTGGTTGGCCATTGGTTGGTCAAGTTAAGGTTGGTTGGCCATTGGTTGGTCAAGATGACATTGGTTGGTCCAGTTGACGTTGGTTGGCCATTGTTTGGTCTAGTTGACGTTGGTTGGTCCAGTTGACGTTGGTTGGTCCAGTTGATGTTGGTTGGTCCAGTTGACATTGGTTGGGCATTGGTTGGTCAACTTGACCTTAGTTGGCCATTGGCTGGCCAAGTTGATGTTGTTTGGTCTTTGGTTGGTCAAGTTGACGTTGGTTGGTCAAGTTAAGGTTGGTTGGCCATTGGTTGGTCAAGTTAAGGTTGGTTGGCCATTGGTTGGTCAAGATGACATTGGTTGGTCCAGTTGACGTTGGTTGGCCATTGGTTGGTCCAGTTGACCTTGGTTGGTCCAGTTGACATTGGTTGGCCATTGGCTGGCCAAGTTGATGTTGTTTGGTCCTTGGTTGGCCAAGTTGACATTGGTTGGCCAAGTTGACGTTGGTTGGCCATTGGTTGGTCAAGTTGGCCATTGGTTGGCCATTGGTTGGGTCGTTCTTGTGCCACCATCTTGTCGTGGTGACCATTGGTGCTTGGTTGGTGGCCCAGACGTGGGATTGGTCAACAGGGTGGGGGTTGGACATGACCTGGATTGGCCTGTCTGAGGGTTGGTCAAGACCGAGCTTGGCCATTGGTGGTTGGGTTGGAGCAGATCTGGATTGGCCTCTTCTGATTGGCCAGGTCTGAAGCCCAGTTGGTTGCTCAGGTCAAGCTTGTGATTGGTTGGTGGTGGTTGAATGGTTTTGGGTTCTTCTAGGCCTGGGTTGGTCCACTTGTTGAGTAGATCAAGACCTTCTGGTGGTTGGTTGGTTGGTCCAATCACTGAGTAGATCAAGACCTGGTAGCTGATTGGTCCAGTAGTTGAGTTGATCAAGAGCTTCTGGTGGCCAATCGGTCCAATCATTGGGTAGAACAAGACCCGATGGCCAATCATTGAGTAGATCAAGACCTTCTGGTGGCCGGTTGGTCCAATCATTGAGTAGATCAAGACCCGATGGCCAATCGTTGAGTAGATCAAGACCTTCTGGTGGCCGATTGGTCCAATCATTGAGTAGATCAAGACCCAATGGCCAGTTGGTCCAATCATTGAGTAGATCAAGACCCAATGGCCAATCATTGAGTATATCAAGACCTTCTGGTGGCCGGTTGGTCCAATCATTGAGTAGATCAAGACCCAATGGCCAATCATTGAGTAGATCAAGACCTTCTGGTGGCCAGTTGGTCCAATCATTGAGTAGATCAAGACCTGGTGGCCAGTTGGTCCAATCATTGAGTAGATCAAGACCCAATGACCAATCATTGAGTAGATCAAGACCCAATGGCCAATCACTGAGTAGATCAGGGCCTCCTGCTCTCCGATTGGCCAGCCGTTGGCTTGGCCTCTTCCACTTGACTCCCCATTGCCACCAACGGCCACTGTGACCCCCCCCCCCGAGTTGTCCCCTCCCCCTCCACCCTCTCAGGGCTCCACCCATGGGTGTCGGTCACCCCATGTGCCCCACCCCCCCGTGGCCCCGCCCACCCTCGGGGGCGGGGCCCGACACCATCACACTCCCATTGGTGGCCGCAGCCTGTGGCACCCATGGGTGTCAACGTTCAGGTCACCCCCTCCGGTGCGTCCCCTCCCCCCCACCTCCTCCCCATCGGGGGGGTCCCCGTCCCCCCCTTATCCGCGGCTCAATAAAGACGTGATTGGTAGAACCTCCCGCCATATCTGGGGGGGGTTCGGTCACCACGGGGTGGGACGGACAGACGGACGGACCCCGGGTTGCTTTTGCTGCTGCTTTATTGGCCCCACCCCCCAGAGCCCAAAGCCACGCCCCCCCCCCAAGTGACGTCACACCCATGTCACCAGGTCATGGGCAGTGGTGGCCCAGATCTTGGTGGCCTCATCATAGACTTTGGTGGCCCAGGTCCATGGTATGGTGGCCCAGACCCTTGTCCTTGTGTCCATAGTCATAGTCCATGGTGACCAAGGTCCATGGTGGCCCAGATCCATGGTATGGTGGCCAAGATCTTTGTCTTCATGTCCTCATGGTCCATGGTGGCCCAGACCCTTGTCCTTGTGTCCATAGTCATAGTCTATGGTGACCAAGGTCCATGGTGGCCCAGATCTTTGTCTTCATGTCCTCATGGTCCATGGTGGCCCAGACCCTTGTCCTTGTGTCCATAGTCATAGTCCATGGTGACCAAGGTCTATGGTGGCCCAGATCCATGGTATGGTGGCCAAGATCTTTGTCTTCATGTCCTCATGGTCCATGGTGGCCCAGACCCTTGTCCTTGTGTCTATGGTGACCAAGATCCATGGTGGCCCAGATCTCTCTGTCCATAGTCATAGACTTTGGTGGCCCAGATCCATGGTATGGTGGCCCAGATCATTGTCTTCACGTCCTCATGGTCCATGGTGGCCCAGACCCTTGTCCTTGTGTCCATAGTCATAGTCTATGGTGACCAAGGTCCATGGTGGCCCAGATCCATGGTATGGTGGCCAAGATCTTTGTCTTCATGTCCTCATGGTCCATGGTGGCCCTGACCCTTGTCCTTGAGTCCATGGTCATAGTCTATGGTGGCCAAGATCTTTCTGTCCATAGTTGTCCATGGTGGCCCAGATCTTGGTCTCCGTGTCCTCATGGTCCATGGTGGCCAAGATCTTTGTCCTTGTGTCCATAGTCATAGTCCATGGTGGCCCAGATCCATGGTATGGTGGCCCAGATCTTGGTCTTCATGTCCTCATGGTCCTTGGTGGCCCAGACTCTTGTCCTTGTGTCCATGGTGACCAAGATCCATGGTGGCCCAGATCTTTCTGTCCATAGTCATAGACTTTGGTGGCCCAGATCCATGGTATGGTGGCCCAGATCATTGTCTTCATGTCCTCATTGTCCCTGGTGGCCCAGACCCTTGTCCTTGTGTCCATAGTCATAGTCCATGGTGACCAAGCTCCATGGTCCATGGTGGCCCAGATCCATGGTATGGTGGCCAAGATCTTTGTCTTCATGGCCTCATGGTCCATGGTGGCCCAGACCCTTGTCCTTGTGTCCATGGTGACCAAGATCCATGGTGGCCCAGATCTCTCTGTCCATAGTCATAGACTTTGGTGGCCCAGATCCATGGTATGGTGGCCCAGACCCTTGTCCTTGTGTCCATAGTCATAGTCTATGGTGACCAAGGTCCATGGTGGCCCAGATCTTGGTCTTCATGGCCTTGTGGTCCATGGTGGCCCAGACCCATATCCTTGTGTCCATAGTCATAGTCCATGGTGACCAAGCTCCATGGTCCATGGTGGCCCAGATCCATGGTATGGTGGCCAAGATCTTTGTCTTCATGTCCTCATGGTCCATGGTGGCCCAGACCCTTGTCCTTGAGTCCATGGTTATAGTCTATGGTGGCCAAGATCTTTCTGTCCATAGTTGTCCATGGTGGCCCAGATCTTGGTCTCCGTGTCCTCATAGTCCATGGTGGCCAAGATCTTTGTCCTTGTGTCTGTAGTCATAGTCCATGGTGGCCCAGATCCATGGTATGGTGGCCAAGATCTTTGTCTTCATGTCCTCATGGTCCATGGTGGCCCAGACCCTTGTCCTTGTGTCCATGGTGACCAAGATCCATGGTGGCCCAGATCTCTCTGTCCATAGTCATAGACTTTGGTGGCCCAGATCCATGGTATGGTGGCCCAGACCCTTGTCCTTGTGTCCATAGTCATAGTCCATGGTGACCAAGGTCCATGGTGGCCCAGATCTTGGTCTTCATGGCCTTGTGGTCCATGGTGGCCCAGACCCTTGTCCTTGTGTCCATAGTCATAGTCCATGGTGACCAAGCTCCATGGTCCATGGTGGCCCAGATCCATGGTATGGTGGCCAAGATCTTTGTCTTCATGTCCTCGTGGTCCTTGGTGGCCCAGACCCTTGTCCTTGTGTCCATGGTGACCAAGATCCATGGTGGCCCAGATCTCTCTGTCCATAGTCATAGACTTTGGTGGCCCAGATCCATGGTATGGTGGCCCAGATCATTGTCTTCATGTCCTCATTGTCCCTGGTGGCCCAGACCCTTGTCCTTGTGTCCATAGTCATAGTCCATGGTGACCAAGCTCCATGGTCCATGGTGGCCCAGATCCATGGTGTGGTGGCCAAGAGCTTTGTCTTCATGTCCTCATGGTCCATGGTGGCCCTGACCCTTGTCCTTGAGTCCATGGTCATAGTCTATGGTGGCCAAGATCTTTCTGTCCATAGTTGTCCATGGTGGCCCAGATCTTGGTCTCCGTGTCCTCATAGTCCATGGTGGCCAAGATCTTTGTCCTTGTGTCCATAGTCATAGTCCATGGTGGCCCAGATCCATGGTATGGTGGCCAAGATCTTTGTCTTCATGTCCTCATGGTCCATGGTGGCCCAGACCCTTGTCCTTGTGTCCATAGTCATAGTCTATGGTGACCAAGGTCCATGGTGGCCCAGATCCATGGTATGGTAGCCCAGATCTTTGTCTTCATGTCCTCATGGTCCATGGTGGCCCAGACCCTTGTCCTTGTGTCCATAGTCATAGTCCATGGTGACCAAGGTCCATGGTGGCCCAGATCTTTGTCTTCATGTCCTCGTGGTCCATGGTGGCCATGACCCTTGTCCTTGTGTCCATGGTGACCAAGATCCATGGTGGCCCAGATCTCTCTGTCCATAGTCATAGACTTTGGTGGCCCAGATCCATGGTATGGTGGCCCAGATCATTGTCTTCACGTCCTCATGGTCCATGGTGGCCCAGACCCTTGTCCTTGTGTCCATGGTGACCAAGATCCATGGTGGCCCAGATCTCTCTGTCCATAGTCATAGACTTTGGTGGCCCAGATCCATGGTATGGTGGCCCAGATCATTGTCTTCATGTCCTCATGGTCCATGGTGGCCCAGACCCTTGTCCTTGTGTCCATAGTCATAGTCTATGGTGACCAAGGTCCATGGTGGCCCAGATCCATGGTATGGTGGCCAAGATCTTTGTCTTCATGTCCTCATGGTCCATGGTGGCCCAGACCCTTGTCCTTGTGTCCATAGTCATAGTCTATGGTGACCAAGGTCCATGGTGGCCCAGATCCATGGTATGGTAGCCCAGATCTTTGTCTTCATGTCCTCATGGTCCATGGTGGCCCAGACCCTTGTCCTTGTGTCCATGGTGACCAAGATCCATGGTGGCCAAGATCTCTCTGTCCATAGTCATAGACTTTGGTGGCCCAGGTCCATGGTATGGTGGCCCAGACCCTTGTCCTTGTGTCCATAGTCATAGTCCATGGTGACCAAGGTCCATGGTGGCCCAGATCTTGGTCTTCATGGCCTTGTGGTCCATGGTGGCCCAGACCCTTGTCCTTGTGTCCATAGTCATAGTCCATGGTGACCAAGCTCCATGGTCCATGGTGGCCCAGATCCATGGTATGGTGGCCAAGATCTTTGTCTTCATGTCCTCGTGGTCCTTGGTGGCCCAGACCCTTGTCCTTGTGTCCATGGTGACCAAGATCCATGGTGGCCCAGATCTCTCTGTCCATAGTCATAGACTTTGGTGGCCCAGATCCATGGTATGGTGGCCAAGATCTTTATCTTCACATCCTCATTGTCCCTGGTGGCCCAGACCCTTGTCCCTATGCCCATAACGACCCAACCCTTTGTTTCCCCGCCCCCTCCATGGTGGCCCCGCCCCTCATCCCCATTGGTGGCCCCTAATTGGTCCTCACGGTCCTCTCGATCCAGTTCACGTAGTCGCAGACGCGCGTGTAGACGCCGGGGTGGCCGGGGAGGGCGCAGGTCTGCAGCCCCCACGACACGATGCCCTGAAGGGTCCCGTTGCACGACAGGGGACCCCCCGAGTCACCCTGTGGGGAGGGGACAACGTTGGGGACCCCCCCGAGGGCTGGGGGACACGTGGGGGTGACGTTGAGCCATTGGGGGAGAAGGTTCTTGGGTTGGAGGACACGTGGGGATGGGGGGACACCAAGAGACCTTGAGTTGGGGGGACACCTAGATATGGGGGGGACACGTAGATTTGGGGGGGACATGTAGATTTGGGGGGGGCATGTAGATTTGGGGGGGTCTTTGGGGTAGGAATGGGGGGGGAAACAACATTGGGGGGTCTTGAGAACTTGAGGTTCCTCTTGGGCCAACCATGGAGGCTCCTTGGTCATGGTGGGGTGACCATGGGGACTTTTGGGGGTACATGGGTTGGGATTTGGGGTCCCCATGGTTACTTTGTGGGTGTCACCCAATGGGGGGGACACGAAGTTGGGGACCCCCTGAGGGCTGGGGGACACGTGGGGGTGACGTTGAGCCATTGGGGGAGAAGGTTCTTGGGTTGGAGGACACGTGGGGATGGGGGGACACCAAGAGACCTTGAGTTTGGGGGGGATGGGAGTTGGGGGGACACGTAGATATGGGGGGGACACGTAGATTGGGGGGGTCCTTGGGGTAGGAATGGGGGGGAAACAACATTGGGGGGTCTTGAGAACTTGAGGTTCCTCTTGGGCCAACCATGGAGGCTCCTTGGTCATGGTGGGGTGACCATGGGGACTTTTGGGGGTACATGGGTTGGGATTTGGGGTGCCCCTGGTTACTTTGTGGGTGTCACCCTATGTGGGGGGACACGAAGTTGGGGACCCCCCCGAGGGCTGGGGGACACGTGGGGGTGACGTTGAGCCATTGGGGGAGAAGGTTCTTGGGTTGGAGGACACGTGGGGATGGGGGGACACCAAGAGACCTTGGGTTGGGGGGACACCTAGATATGGGGGGGACACGTAGATTTGGGGGGGACATGTAGATTTGGGGGGGTCCTTGGGGTGGGAATGGGGGGGAAACAACATTGGGGGGGTCTTGAGAACTTGAGGTTCCTCTTGGGCCAACCATGGAGGCTCCTTGGTCATGGTGGGGTGACCATGGGGACTTTTGGGGGTACATGGGTTGGGATTTGGGGTCCCCATGGTTACTTTGTGGGTGTCACCCTATGGGGGGGGACACGAGGTTGGGGACCCCCCCGAGGGCTGGGGGACACGTGGGGGTGACGTTGAGCCATTGGGGGAGAAGGTTCTTGGGTTGGAGGACACGTGGGGATGGGGGGACACCAAGAGACCTTGGGTTGGGGGGACACCTAGATATGGGGGGGACACGTAGATTTGGGGGGGACACGTAGATTTGGGGGGGACACGTAGATTTGGGGGGGACATGTAGATTTGGGGGGTCCTTGGGGTAGGAATGGGGGGGAAACAACATTGGGGGGTCTTGAGAACTTGAGGTTCCTCTTGGGCCAACCATGGAGGCTCCTTGGTCGTGGTGGGGTGACCATGGGGACTTTTGGGGGTACATGGGTTGGGACTTGGGGTCCCCATGGTTACTTGGTGGGTGTCACCCTATGGGGGGGGACATGAAGTTGGGGACCCCCCCGAGGGCTGGGGGACACGTGGGGGTGACGTTGAGCCATTGGGGGAGAAGGTTCTTGGGTTGGAGGACACGTGGGGATGGGGGGACACCAAGAGACCTTGAGTTGGGGGGGATGGGAGTTGGGGGGACACGTAGATATGGGGGGGACACGTAGATTTGGGGGGGTCACGTAGATTTGGGGGGGTCCTTGGGGTGGGAATGGGGGGGAAACAACATTGGGGGGTCTTGAGAACTTGAGGTTCCTCTTGGGCCAACCATGGAGGCTCCTTGGTCATGGTGGGGTGACCATGGGGACTTTTGGGGGTACATGGGTTGGGATTTGGGGTGCCCCTGGTTACTTTGTGGGTGTCACCCTATGGGGGGGGACACGAAGTTGGGGACCCCCCCGAAGGCTGGGGGACACGTGGGGGTGACGTTGAGCCATTGGGGGAGAAGGTTCTTGGGTTGGAGGACACGTAGGGATGGGGGGACACCAAGAGACCTTGGGTTGGGGGGACACCTAGATATGGGGGGGACACGTAGATTTGGGGGGGACATGTAGATTTGGGGGGGTCCTTGGGGTGGGAATGGAGGGGAAACAACATTGGGGGGGTCTTGAGAACTTGAGGTTCCTCTTGGGCCAACCATGGAGGCTCCTTGGTCATGGTGGGGTGACCATGGGGACTTTTGGGGGTACATGGGTTGGGATTTGGGGTGCCCCTGGTTACTTTGTGGGTGTCACCCAATGGGGGGGGACACGAAGTTGGGGACCCCCCCGAGGGCTGGGGGACACGTGGGGGTGACGTTGAGCCATTGGGGGAGAAGGTTCTTGGGCTGGAGGACACGTGGGGATGGGGGGACACCAAGAGACCTTGAGTTTGGGGGGGATGGGAGTTGGGGGGACATGTAGATATGAGGGGGACACGTAGATTTGGGGGGGTCACGTAGATTTGGGGGGTCCTTGGGGTGGCAATGGGGGGGAAACAACATTGGGGGGTCTTGAGAACTTGAGGTTCCTCTTGGGCCAACCATGGAGGCTCCTTGGTCATGGTGGGGTGACCATGGGGACTTTTGGGGGTACATGGGTTGGGATTTGGGGTGCCCCTGGTTACTTTGTGGGTGTCACCCTATGGGGGGGGACACGAAGTTGGGGACCCCCCAAGGGCTGGGGGACACGTGGGGGTGACGTTGAGCCATTGGGGGAGAAGGTTCTTGGGTTGGAGGACACGTGGGGATGGGGGGACACCAAGAGACCTTGAGTTGGGGGGGACACCTAGATATGGGGGGGACACGTAGATTTGGGGGGGACATGTAGATTTGGGGGGTCCTTGGGGTGGCAATGGGGGGGAAACAACATTGGGGGGTCTTGAGAACTTGAGGTTCCTCTTGGGCCAACCATGGAGGCTCCTTGGTCATGGTGGGGTGACCATGGGGACTTTTGGGGGTACATGGGTTGGGATTTGGGGTCCCCATGGTTACTTTGTGGGTGTCACCCTATGGGGGGGGACACGAAGTTGGGGACCCCCCCGAGGGCTGGGGGACACGTGGGGGTGACGTTGAGCCATTGGGGGAGAAGGTTCTTGGGTTGGAGGACACGTGGGGATGGGGGGACACCAAGAGACCTTGGGTTGGGGGGGATGGGAGTTGGGGGGACATGTAGATATGGGGGGGACACGCAGATTTGGGGGGGACATGTAGATTTGGGGGGGTCTTTGGGGTAGGAATGGGGGGGGAAACAACATTGGGGGGTCTTGAGAACTTGAGGTTCCTCTTGGGCCAACCATGGAGGCTCCTTGGTCATGGTGGGGTGACCATGGGGACTTTTGGGGGTACATGGGTTGGGATTTGGGGTGCCCCTGGTTACTTTGTGGGTGTCACCCTATGGGGGGGGACACGAGGTTGGGGACCCCCCCGAGGGCTGGGGGACACGTGGGGGTGACGTTGAGCCATTGGGGGAGAAGGTTCTTGGGTTGGAGGACAAGTGGGGATGGGGGGACACCAAGAGACCTTGAGTTGGGGGGACACCTAGATATGGGAGGGACACCTAAATTTGGGGGGGACACGTAGATTTGGGGGGGACATGTAGATTTGGGGGGGTCCTTGGGGTGGCAATGGGGGGGAAACAACATTGGGGGGTCTTGAGAACTTGAGGTTCCTCTTGGGCCAACCATGGAGGCTCCTTGGTCATGGTGGGGTGACCATGGGGACTTTTGGGGGTACATGGGTTGGGATTTGGGGTGCCCCTGGTTACTTTGTGGGTGTCACCCAATGGGGGGGGACACGAAGTTGGGGACCCCCCCGAGGGCTGGGGGACACGTGGGGGTGACGTTGAGCCATTGGGGGAGAAGGTTCTTGGGTTGGAGGACACGTGGGGATGGGGGGACACCAAGAGACCTTGGGTTGGGGGGGATGGGAGTTGGGGGGACACGTAGATATGGGGGGGACACGTAGATTGGGGGGGTCCTTGGGGTAGGAATGGGGGGGAAACAACATTGGGGGGTCTTGAGAACTTGAGGTTCCTCTTGGGCCAACCATGGAGGCTCCTTGGTCATGGTGGGGTGACCATGGGGAGTTTGGGGGTACATGGGTTGGGATTTGGGGTCCCCATGGTTACTTGGTGGGTGTCACCCTATGGGGGGGGACACGAAGTTGGGGACCCCCCGAGGGCTGGGGGACACGTGGGGGTGACGTTGAGCCATTGGGGGAGAAGGTTCTTGGGCTGGAGGACACGTGGGGATGGGGGGACACCAAGAGACCTTGAGTTTGGGGGGGATGGGAGTTGGGGGGACACGTAGATTTGGGGGGGACACGTAGATTTGGGGGGGACATGTAGATTTGGGGGGGGTCCTTGGGGTAGGAATGGGGGGGAAACAACATTGGGGGGGTCTTGAGAACTTGAGGTTCCTCTTGGGCCAACCATGGAGGCTCCTTGGTCATGGTGGGGTGACCATGGGGACTTTTGGGGGTACATGGGTTGGGATTTGGGGTCCCCATGGTTACTTTGTGGGTGTCACCCAATGGGGGGGACACGAAGTTGGGGACCCCCTGAGGGCTGGGGGACACGTGGGGGTGACGTTGAGCCATTGGGGGAGAAGGTTCTTGGGCTGGAGGACACGTGGGGATGGGGGGACACCAAGAGACCTTGAGTTGGGGGGGATGGGAGTTGGGGGGACATGTAGATATGGGGGGGACACGTAGATTTGGGGGGGACACGTAGATTTGGGGGGTCCTTGGGGTGGGAATGGGGGGGAAACAACATTGGGGGGGTCTTGAGAACTTGAGGTTCCTCTTGGGCCAACCATGGAGGCTCCTTGGTCATGGTGGGGTGACCATGGGGACTTTTGGGGGTACATGGGTTGGGATTTGGGGTGCCCCTGGTTACTTTGTGGGTGTCACCCAATGGGGGGGGACACGAAGTTGGGGACCCCCCCGAGGGCTGGGGGACACATGGGGGTGACGTTGAGCCATTGGGGGAGAAGGTTCTTGGGTTGGAGGACACGTGGGGATGGGGGGACACCAAGAGACCTTGAGTTGGGGGGGATGGGAGTTGGGGGGACACGTAGATATGGGGGGGACACATAGATTTGGGGGGGACATGTAGATTTGGGGGGGTCCTTGGGGTGGGAATGGGGGGGAAACAACATTGGGGGGTCTTGAGAACTTGAGGTTCCTCTTGGGCCAACGCTCCGTGTTCGTGGTGGGGAATGGGGGGACTTGGGGGGGGGTCCCTTTTCTCAGGGTGGGTTTGGGGGTGCGGGGGGGGTGGGATTTGGGGTTACCTGGCAGGTGTCGGTGCGCTTGTCGCCCACCCCGGCGCAGAGCATCTGGGGGGTGACGCGCTGCGGGTACGCGCGGCGACATTCGGCCTCCGATACCACGGTGACGTAGGCGCAGATCAGGTGACGGGGGAGGGTCACTGGGGGGGGGTGGGGAGGGGTTCAGGGTGGCCGGGACACCCCCGGGGGGCTGCCGGGGTCATCCTGGCCTTACTCATAGGTTACTCATAGGTTACTCATAGGTTACTCATAGGTTACTCCTAGGTTACTCATAGGTTACTCACAGCTTATGCATCAATTATTTGTAGGTTACAGATCATCCACCAGTTACTTGTGGGTTAATCTCGGCTACTATAGGTTGGTTTAATATTAGTATGGACTTACTACGACTTTACTATGGGTTCAACTACAGCTTGGGTTACTATTAATGGGTTTACTACAACTTTGCTACAACTTCACTGCAAGGTTCGCTACAGAGTGGCTTTGTGGTTTACTATGGGTTTACTACAGCCTTCCTATGACTGTACTGTAGGTTTACTACGATGTTACTATGGGTTTACTACATCTTTAACCCCATTCACCTCTCACCTTGGAGGGTGGCAATGGTTCCCCAGCCTGACTTTACTGTGGGTTTACTATGATGTTACTACAACTTTACTATGTGTTTAACCCCATTCCCCACTCACCTTGGGGGCTGGTGACAGTTCCCCAGCCTGACTTTACTATAGGTAACTATGAAGTTACTATGGGGTTACTACAAGTTACTATGGGGTTACTACAGGTTTACTAGGTGTTTACTACAGGTTTCCTAGGTGCTCCAGGGCTCACCTTGGGGCTGGTGACAGTTCTCCAGCCTACTATGGGGTGACTACAGGATTACTACAAGGTTACTACAGGTTTCCTACGTGGTCAAGGGCTCATCTTGGGGGATGGTGACAGTTCCCCAGCCTAGGTCTACTATGGGGTTAGTACAGGTTTACTATGGGGTTACTATGGTGATACTATGGGGTTAGTACAGGTTTACTATGGGGTCACTACAGGTTTACTATGGGGTTACTACAAGGTTACTACAGGTTCACTATGGGTCACAGGGCTCACCTTGGGGACTGGTGACAGTCCCCCAGCCTACTACAGGTTTACTACAAGGTTACTACAGGTTCACTATGGGTCACAGGGCTCACCTTGGGGACTGGTGACAGTCCCCCAGCCTACTACAGGTTTACTACAAGGTTACTACAGGTTCAGTATGGGTCGCAGGGCTCACCTGGAGGGCTGGTGACAGTCCTCCAGCCTACTACAGGTTTACTACAGGTTTGCTACAGGTTTACTACAAGGTTGCTACAGGTTCACTATGGGTCGCAGGGCTCACCTGGGGGGCTGGGACGGTCCCCCAGCCTACTACAGGTTTACTACAAGGTTACTACAGGTTTACTACAAGGTTACTACAGGTTCACTATGGGTCGCAGGGCTCACCTTGGGGGCTGGTGACCGTCCCCCAGCCCGACACGAGGCAGGTGGCGCCGGGGGGGGCGCAGGCGCGGGGGAGGGGGAGGGGCCTCACGGCGCGACCCAGCTGAGCCGGCCGGTCCAGTCTGACCAATAGGAGGTCGTTCTGCAGCGTGGAGGGGTCGTAGGACGGGTGGGGGATGGTCAGCACCCCCCGGCGCTCCTGCTCCGTCCCCTCCCGCCGCTGCAGGTCGCTCTCGCCCAGGCGCAGGCGCAGCCCCCTGCGGGGACAGGGGACAGGGGGGGACGTGGGGACACTGGGGGGGGACATGGGGTGGAGGGGGGTTGGGGACATGGGGATGTTGTGGGGGACAGTGGGGATGTGGGGGGAGTGGGGGCCATGGGGACAGTGGGACATGGGGGTACATGGGGACAGTGGGGGAGGTGGGGGGACGTGGGGACAGTGGGGGAGGTGGGGACAGTGGAGGGACATGGGGACAGCGGGGATGTGGGGAGAGGGGGCCATGGGGACAGTGGGAGATGGGGGGACATGGGGACATTGGGGGGGTTGTGGGGACAGTGGGGGGACGTGGGGACAGTGGGGGGATGTGGGGATATGGGGGGACATGAGACATTGAGGGAGATGTGGGGACAGAGGGGATGTGGGGACATTGGGGGGGACATGGGGACATTGGGGGGGATGTGGGGACAGTGGGGAACTTGGGGACAGTGGGGGTCATGGGGACAGTGGGGGACATGGGGACATTGGGGGGGACATGGGGACATTGCGGGGGATGTGGGGACAGTGGGGAACGTGGGGACAGTGGGGGACATGGGGACAGTGGGGGACATGGGGACATTGGGGGGATGTGGGGACATGGGGGTGGACAGAGGGTTGGGGCACCCCCACATTGTGTCACCCCCAGTGTCCCCATCCCCACACTGTGTCCCCATGGGGTGTCCCCACGGTGTCCCCATGGTGTCCCCATGGGTGTCCCCACGGTGTCCCCATCCCCACACTGTGTCCCCATGGGGTGTCCCCATCCCCACACTGTGTCCCCATGGGGTGTCCCCATGGTGTCCCCATCCCCACACTGTGTCCCTATGGGGTGTCACCATGGTGTCCCCACGGTGTCCCCATCCCCACACTGTGTCCCCGCGGTGTCCCCATGGTGTCCCCCCCAGTTTCCCCATCCCCACGAGTGTCCCCGTGGGTGTCCCCATGGGGTGTCCCCATCCCCACACTGTGTCCCCATGGGGTGTCCCCATGGTGTCCCCATCCCCACACTGTGTCCCCATGGGGTGTCCCTATGGTGTCCCCAGCCCCACACTGTGTCCCCATGGTGTCCCCATCCCCACACTGTGTCCCCATGGGGTGTCCCCATGGTGTCCCCAGCCCCACACTGTGTCCCTATGGGGTGTCCCCATCCCCACACTGTGTCCCTATGGGGTGTCCCCATCCCCACACTGTGTCCCCATGGGGTGTCCCTATGGTGTCCCCATCCCCACACTGTGTCCCTATGGGGTGTCCCCATGGTGTCCCCATCCCCACACTGTGTCCCCATGGGGTGTCCCCATGGTGTCCCCATCCCCACACTGTGTCCCCATGGGGTGTCCCTATGGTGTCCCCATCCCCACACTGTGTCCCCATGGGGTGTCCCTATGGTGTCCCCATCCCCACACTGTGTCCCCATGGGGTGTCCCCATGGTGTCCCCATGGGGTGTCCCCAGTGTCCCCATCCCCACACTGTGTCCCTATGGGGTGTCCCCATGGTGTCCCCATCCCCACACTGTGTCCCCATGGGGTGTCCCCATCCCCACTGTGTCCCCATGGGGTGTCCCCACGGTGTCCCCATCCCCACTGTGTCCCCATGGGGTGTCCCTATGGTGTCCCCATCCCCACACTGTGTCCCCATGGGGTGTCCCCATCCCCACACTGTGTCCCCATGGGGTGTCCCCACGGTGTCCCCATCCCCACACTGTGTCCCTATGGGGTGTCCCCATGGTGTCCCCATCCCCACACTGTGTCCCTATGGGGCGACCCCAGTGTCCCCATCCCCACACTGTGTCCCCTTGGGGTGTCCCCATGGTGTCCCCATCCCCACACTGTGTCCCCACAGTGTCCCCATGGTGTCCCCCCCAGTTTCCCCATCCCCACAGTGTCCCCATGGGTGTCCCCATGGTGTCCCCATCCCCACACTGTGTCCCTATGGGGTGTCCCCATGGTGTCCCCATCCCCACACTGTGTCCCTATGGGGTGTCCCCATGGTGTCCCCATCCCCACACTGTGTCCCCATGGGGTGTCCCTATGGTGTCCCCATCCCCACACTGTGTCCCTATGGGGTGTCCCCATCCCCACACTGTGTCCCCACGGGGTGTCCCCATGGTGTCCCCATCCCCACACTGTGTCCCCATGGGGTGTCCCCATGGTGTCCCCACGGTGTCCCCATCCCCACACTGTGTCCCTATGGGGTGTCCCCATCCCCACGAGTGTCCCCATGGGGTGTCCCCATGGTGTCCCCATCCCCACACTGTGTCCCTATGGGGTGTCCCCATGGTGTCCCCATCCCCACACTGTGTCCCTATGGGGTGTCACCATGGTGTCCCCATCCCCACACTGTGTCCCCATGGGGTGTCCCCACGGTGTCCCAATCCCCACACTGTGTCCCCATGGGGTGTCCCCACGGTGTCCCAATCCCCACACTGTGTCCCTATGGGGTGTCCCCATGGTGTCCCCATCCCCACACTGTGTCCCCATGGTGTCCCCATCCCCACACTGTGTCCCTATGGGGTGTCACCATGGTGTCCCCATCCCCACACTGTGTCCCTATGGGGTGTCACCATGGTGTCCCCATCCCCACACTGTGTCCCCATGGGGTGTCCCCACGGTGTCCCCCATCCCCACACTGTGTCCCCATGGGGTGTCCCCATGGTGTCCCCATCCCCACACTGTGTCCCCATGGGGTGTCCCCATGGTGTCCCCATCCCCACACTGTGTCCCTATGGGGTGTCCCCATGGTGTCCCCATCCCCACACTGTGTCCCTATGGGGTGTCCCCACGGTGTCCCCATCCCCACACTGTGTCCCCATGGGGTGTCCCTATGGTGTCCCCACCCCCACACTGTGTCCCCATGGGGTGTCCCCACCCCCACACTGTGTCCCCATGGGGTGTCCCCATCCCCACACGGTGTCCCCATGGTGTCCCCATCCCCACACTGTGTCCCCGCAGTGTCCCCATGGGGTCCCCCCCAGTTTCCCCATCCCCACGAGTGTCCCCATGGGGTGTCCCCATGGTGTCCCCACAGTGTCCCTGTGGGTGTCCCCATGGTGTCCCCATCCCCACACTGTATCCCTATGGGGTGTCCCCATCCCCACACTGTGTCCCCATGGTGTCCCCATGGTGTCCCCATGGTGTCCCCATCCCCACACTGTGTCCCCATGGTGTCCCCATGGTGTCCCCATGGTGTCCCCATCCCCACACTGTGTCCCCATGGGGTGTCCCCATGGTGTCCCCATCCCCACACTGTGTCCCCACGGGGTGTCCCCATGGTGTCCCCATCCCCACACTGTGTCCCCATGGGGTGTCCCCATGGTGTCCCCATCCCCACACTGTGTCCCCATGGGGTGTCCCCATGGTGTCCCCATCCCCACACTGTGTCCCTATGGGGTGTCCCCATGGTGTCCCCATCCCCACACTGTGTCCCCATGGGGTGTCCCCATGGTGTCCCCATCCCCACACTGTGTCCCTATGGGGTGTCCCCACGGTGTCCCCATCCCCACACTGTGTCCCCATGGGGTGTCCCCATGGTGTCCCCATCCCCACACTGTGTCCCCATGGGGTGTCCCCATGGTGTCCCCATCCCCACACTGTGTCTCTATGGGGTGTCCCCATGGTGTCCCCATCCCCACACGGTGTCCCCACGGTGTCCCCACGGTGTCCCCATCCCCACACTGTGTCCCTATGGGGTGTCACCATGGTGTCCCCATCCCCACACTGTGTCCCCATGGGGTGTCCCCATCCCCACACTGTGTCCCCATGGGGTGTCCCCACGGTGTCCCCATCCCCACACAGTGTCCCCATGGGGTGTCCCCATGGTGTCCCCATCCCCGCACTGTGTCCCTATGGGGTGTCCCCATGGTGTCCCCATCCCCACACTGTGTCCCCATGGGGTGTCCCTATGGTGTCCCCATCCCCACACTGTGTCCCCATGGGGTGTCCCCATGGTGTCCCCATCCTCACACTGTGTCCCTATGGGGTGTCCCCATCCCCATGGGGTGTCCCCATGGGTGTCCCCATGGTGTCCCCATCCTCACACTGTGTCCCTATGGCGTGTCCCCATGGTGTCCCCATGGTGTCCCCATCCCCACACTGTGTCCCCATGGGGTGTCCCCATGGTGTCCCCATCCCCACACTGTGTCCCTATGGGGTGTCCCTATGGTGTCCCCATGGTGTCCCCATCCTCACACTGTGTCCCTATGGCGTGTCCCCATGGTGTCCCCATGGTGTCCCCATCCTCACACTGTGTCCCTATGGCGTGTCCCCATGGTGTCCCCATGGTGTCCCCATCCTCACACTGTGTCCCTATGGCGTGTCCCCATGGTGTCCCCATGGTGTCCCCATCCCCGCACTGTGTCCCCACAGTGTCCCCATGGGGTCCCCCCCAGTTTCCCCATCCCCACGAGTGTCCCCATGGGTGTCCCCATGGTGTCCCCATCCCCACACTGTGTCCCTATGGGGCAACCCCAGTGTCCCCATCCCCACACTGTGTCCCTATGGGGTGTCCCCATGGTGTCCCCATCCCCACACTGTGTCCCTATGGGGCGACCCCAGTGTCCCCATCCCCACACTGTGTCCCTATAGGGTGTCCCCACGGTGTCCCCATCCCCACACTGTGTCCATATGGGGTGTCCCCACAGTGTCCCCTTGGTGTCCCCATCCCCACTGTGTCCCCATGGGGTGTCCCCATGGTGTCCCCATCCCCACACTGTGTCCCTATGGGGTGTCCCCATGGTGTCCCCATCCCCACACTGTGTCCCCATGGGGTGTCCCCATCCCCATGGGGTGTCCCCATGGGTGTCCCCATGGTGTCCCCATCCTCACACTGTGTCCCTATGGCGTGTCCCCATGGTGTCCCCATGGTGTCCCCATCCCCACACTGTGTCCCCATGGGGTGTCCCCATGGTGTCCCCATCCCCACACTGTGTCCCTATGGGGTGTCCCCATGGTGTCCCCATCCCCACACTGTGTCCCTATGGGGTGTCCCCATGGTGTCCCCATCCCCACACTGTGTCCCCGCAGTGTCCCCATGGGGTCCCCCCCAGTTTCCCCATCCCCACGAGTGTCCCCATGGGGTGTCCCCATGGTGTCCCCATGGTGTCCCCCATCCCCACACTGTGTCCCTATGGGGTGTCCCCATGGTGTCCCCATGGTGTCCCCATCCCCACACTGTGTCCCTATGGGGTGTCCCCATGGTGTCCCCATGGTGTCCCCATCCCCACACTGTGTCCCTGCGGTGTCCCCATGGGGTCCCCCCCAGTTTCCCCATCCCCACAGTGTCCCCATGGGGTGTCCCCATGGTGTCCCCCTGTTGTCCCCGCGGTGTCCCCATGAGGTCCCCCCCAGTTTCCCCATCCCCACAGTGTCCCCATGGGGTGTCCCCATGGTGTCCCCCTGTTGTCCCCGCGGTGTCCCCATGAGGTCCCCCCCAGTTTCCCCATCCCCACAGTGTCCCCATGGGGTGTCCCCATGGTGTCCCCCTGTTGTCCCCGCGGTGTCCCCACCTGCGGTTGCAGTGGGCGGCCGACAGCACCCACGTGTCGCTGATCAGGACCCCCCCGCAGCGCACGGGCGAGTAGATGAACACCTGCCAGGGCTGGGACAGGGGGACACACGGGTACCCCCCGATGATGCGGTCATCGTCACCAGGGACACCGCGGGGGGCCTGTCCCCAAGAGCCACCTGCGGGGACGTGGGACATGGGACACGGGGACAGGGGGATATGGGGACATGGGGACAGGGGGACATTGGATGATATGGGGACATGGGGACATGGGGATATGGGGACATGGGGACATGGGGACATGGGGACATGGGGATATGGGGACATGGGGACATTGGGGGACAGGGGGACATAGGGACAGGGGGACATTGGGGGACATGGGGAGAGGGGGATATGGGGACATAGGGATATGGGGACATGGGGATATGGGGACAGGGGGATATGGAGATATGGGGACAGGGGGACATGGGGACATTGGGGACAGGGGGATATGGGGACAGGGGGACATGGGGACAGGGGGATATGGGGACATGGGGACAGGGGGACAGGGGGACATGGGGATATGGGGATATGGGGACAGGGGGATATGGGGACAGGGTGACATAGGGATATGGGGACATGGGGATACAGGGACATGGGGATATGGGGACAGGGGGACATTGGGGGATATGGGGACTTGTGGATATGGGGACATAAGGACAGGGGGACATTGGGGGACACTGGGGGACATGGGGACAGGGGGATATGGGGACAGGGGGACATGGGGACGGGGGATATGGGGACATGGGGACATGGGGATATGGGGACATGGGGACATGGGGACATGGGGACGTGGGGACATGGGACAGGGGGACAGAGGGACATGGGGATATGA